>NC_133655.1:118409318-118663738 GCF_009905375.1 Apium graveolens
AGCTTGTTGTTTCTCTTGAGTTTTCTCAATATAAGCAATCCTGTCAATGGTAGGTTGAAAGAACTTTTTCTTATCAATTTTCCAAACTTGTTCCTGTTTGATAAAGTTCTCCTGAATCTTGTGTAGCTCTGTATGAGTAGTTGAATGAAGACCTTGTAGATGTTTAGTACTCAATGCAGTGACTCAAAGCTGGGTTTTAAAATCATCAGAATTTAACATTTCATCAGCTTTAGTCAAGTGCTCAGCAAGATGTTTTTCAGTTGGAACACATGAAACTGAGTTCCATTCCTTAGTCCACTCCTGACCTGCAGGAGTTTCACTCCAAGGTACTGGTGCTTCCCCGGTAACAAACTTCTTTACCAGTTCAGACTTAGGAAGAGTCTGTTGAGGAGTATGTCCTGAAGGACCTGCTTCATCAGCATCTACAGTTGGAGCAGCATCACTAGTATCTCCAGCATTTGCAGCATCAGAACTTAAAGAATCAGTATCTTCTGATAAGACAACAGTGTGAGTAGCAATGGAGGCTTCAGCATCCTCTAATTGCTGATCTGATACTAAGTTCTGATCAACAGCCATATCCTGATGCTCACCTAAAGTCTGATCATCAGCATCTTGATGCAGAGAAGGTGTTGTTGATAACTCTGGAGTTTGAACAGCATCAGTAACAGGTGTTGTGGAAGGATTATTTACTGTTGGAGCTTCTAAGAGAAATACTTCAGACACAACCAAGTGTTGAACATCAATATCAGCACTTGTGCCTGGATCAACAAGAGACACAGATGGTGAGTTAGCCTTGTCAGATACAGCTTCCTGAGATGGAGTTGATGGAGAAGAAGTGACTGGAGCAAATTCCTTGTCTTGTGAGATCAGAGATTCCTGATCCCCTTCCTTAGCTACTTCCTCTTCATCATCTGAAACTGGCCTTTGTGCCCTCTGTTTCTTATACTTCCTTGTTGATTTGGATTCCTTGGGAGTTTCAGGAACTGTCATTCGTCTAAGCCTCTTGAGAAGCCTAGAACCCCCAATTTTAGAATCCTTCTGAGAAATCTCTTTCTCAGCTTTAGTTACAACAGGTTCTCTAGCAGGAACCGGTTCCTCAGAATCAGATTCATCTCTCAATGCAATCCTCCTTCTCTTTTGAGGTGTTGGAGGAACATTCTTTGTCCTCTTTGGCTTGGAAGATGAAGATTTCACAGTAGGTGCTGAAGATGAAGGTTGAGCAGTCTGTGAAGTGGAGAGATAGGATTTGAGATATGTTCTGAGGGTAGGTTGAGTAGAATGAGAGGTAGGTACTGAGGTTGATGGATTTTGAGTGTTTGGAGTTGGTTGGACATCAGAGTAAACAGATCTATAAGTATCAGGATCAGCATTTACTAGGATCTGTTTTACAGACTGAGGAATCTATAATGGTCTAACCACTTTTTTCTTAGTATCAGCATTTACCAGGTCATTAAAGTATCATTTTGCAACCTTAAAAGGTGGGGTTTGGGTGCTGACTAAATGAGGTTCATCAGTACAATAAGTGTAAATAAGTTGACAGAATCTAGCAAAATAAACAACATCTCGATCCTCTGTCATCCTATCCCCAATAAAACCAATTAAAGCAGTTACAAAATCAAAATGAGTTTGATTGATAATTGCATACCCAATGTGCTGACTCATAATTGGAATAGCATCAAAATTCGAACATTTGTTCCCAAAAGCTTTGGTGATGCAATCAAATAAGAAACTCCATTCACTTCTGATATTAGCCCGTTTCAACTATCCAAGTTTCGTCAGACTCTTTTCATATCTTAATTCAGCCATTAACTCCCGAAGGGCTGAGTCCTCTGGAATTGAGAAAGTACAATCTTCTGGAAGATGTAAAGCCCTGCGTACTGTACCAGGAGTGACTACAAAGGATGAATCACCCACTTGAAAGATAATACTGGGAGTTCCACGTTGACCACCATCATCAAAAAGTCCAGTCCTCCAAAACCTCAGAACTTGTTGGCTTGAAAAGAATTCAGGCTGTGTTAATGCATACCTAACCTCACTATGTGCAAGAAGATCTTGCACAAAGTGCAATTTAGATGGAGCTTCAGTGTGATCAAGAACTGCAGCATAGTTGTTGGGGACAAACTTAGCTCCATCAATGATTAAATCCTTTGGTGCCATGTGAAAAAAAAATTGAGATTCAAGTATGCCTGTTAGGTGTTTGATATAATGTACTGTATGAAAAACCAACGTGAGAAATAAAGAGAAAGAGAGTAAAAGTAAGGAGAGAGATAAAATATGAGGAAAATAAAAGATTAAAGAAATCTTCTCTTTGTTGTACTTATACTCTGAACAAAAATGTTACCGTTGGACACCTGTCAGACATGCAGTAATAACGGACAGTTACTGGGCTCGAGAAAACAGGAATCATTACTTACCCATTTGCCTAGTTTCAAGGAAAAACCGTTCCATTTATCAAGAGAAACAGTTTTAATTCAAAATTTAAACCGTTATCAGTGATTGAATTATTTTTCACTACATCATTAATATTCTGAAAATACATCACATGAAAATGACCAAGATAAATTAGATAAGTAAGTGCTGAAAACAAATCAGAACTTAATATAAAACAAAATTTATATGGTCATCAGAATATCAATCAGGATTTATCAACACAAGATAAAATAACTCAGAGACAAAATCTTGAAGTAAAAACAACTTTCATTAATATATCAAGACAATACATTTATGAAATGGAAATTACATCAATACTTATACAAGATTTTCCCTAAGCTTCTAAACCGAACATCAACAGCCTTAGTCCTAGCTAAGAAGCCTGACAAAGCTGATGATGAAGAAAAACAGGAAGAAGACAAGATTAAATCATTTCTTCTTCTTCCTACTCTCGATAAACAGAATGGCGAGTCTGATGATTCGCTTTTGCTGGCGGAGAGCTTCCAGCCTTTCCTCCTCCAATTGCTCCAGATGGCGATGGTAGTCCATATAGAAGAACAAGAGGTGTGTCAGTACCTCCTGTGGGACAGAGTCCCATATTTCCTCAGGAATGGCTGTGACATGCCATTCCTGCTGCCAATCGGCACAGCTTAGCTCCATATTGAAGTTTTGGTAGTTCAAAAACATGTTGTATCTGACCATTGTGTTTTTGAAAGAAGAAGTATGAAGATAAGTGTGTGAGAAGAATTTGATGGAAAGACTGATGTGAAGTGGCTGCTTATATAGGTAAGAGAATGCCAGGAGACGCAAAGAAATTGAATGCTGACAGGTAGAATTAATTCTACCTCGTCTCCCTAGACTTTGAAAAAGAATAACATTCATTGGAAAGAGGAAACATGGTTTAAAGCGCACAAGAAACAAGTAACATTGGACTGTTCAGGTACAAATACCATTAACCCTAACCATAGTGACTATTAATCTTCCACTTCAACATATTCAATTATTAACTGAGACTGTTATCAAATTTTATTCACAGATAAGTCAAGTAAATCATTAGACTGTAATATTAGAACTTAGACTTATATCAGAACTTAACAGTCATCAGAACATAATTTCTTAACTCGAAAAAGGAATGCCCATCTTAGTAAATCCTCATACAAGTTCTGAGTTATAGACTTCAGAACTTAATCATTAGAACGTGTAACTAGAACTTGTCCTCAAAATTTGTGCAAAGGGACACAGTGACTGTTTATCTAAAATAACATAGACCACCACAGTAATTTTCATCATTCATATGAAGTGATTAGTGTGTGCATTAAGCTAAATAACAGACAAAGAGTAAAGTCTGAGTCACTTCAGTACATCTTAGAAATAAGGCATAACTAAAATTTTGCTAAAGAGCTGTCATTGTCCTGAAACCTACTGATGAATGAGTTCATGCTTGAGTTCACCTCAACTGTTTTGTGCTAATTTTATGCATCTTTTGAAATTCTATTTTACAGTGGCTTCTCAGTGTAAGTGAGTCACGACTGTTTATCAGAATTTATGCTATTATCAGAGTATTTCTCCGATAATCATAGAGTGTGAAAAGTCACCAAGAAAATATTTTGCTTTTCTAATGCATATTTACTTAATACCAACAATGCACTTGGGTCGTCCCTTCCACATTTTTACTCTAGATCTCAAAGGAGTACCTGATTTTATTCTTTGATCTTTTTGCTTTTTCTTTTGATAAGTGAGGTTTATCAGCACTTAGTACATTTAGCAGTTTTACTAGTATCAGAACTTAACAGATGAGTAGCATTATTCTAATTTGTGACTTAGTAATAAGATATACAAAGTAAACTTAACTAAGCTCAATTATCAGAATTTGCTAGTGTCATAAGATTTCCACTGAAATAATTACTTCTTACATGGAATCATTTGTTTATTGAAGACTACTAGGTCAGTATCTAGCACAGTTATCCTCATAGGATTGAATAGGCACTTAAACAGACATATCACTTATCAGAGTTTAGAAACATATATCAGACAATCAGTCAGTACTTAAAGACATTTATCAATTAAGCACAGAATACACAATGAGATTAATTCTGTAAATACTGAGCATAAAGTCTGATAACACAGAACAAGACTAAGCAGATTTAGAGAAAGAACCTGAAACCATTCCAAGTTCATTTACCAATCTTGTAAAAGTAGCTTCACACAGTGGTTTTGTGAAGATATCTGCTAGTTGTTGATCTGTGGGAACAAAATGCAATTCCACTGTACCTTCATCCACATGTTCCCTGATGAAGTGGTACCTGATGCTGATGTGCTTTGTCATAGAGTGTTGAACTGGATTACCTGTCATAGCAATAGCACTTTGATTATCACAGTAAATAGGGATTTTGAAATATGTTAACCCATAATCCAGTAACTGATTCTTCATCCAAAGAATCTGTACACAACAGCTTCCTGCAGCAATATACTCTGCTTCTACAGTTGATGTGGAAATTAACAGCTTCTACCAATCTGCCTCCAAGAAATTGACAGCTTCCACTAGTGCTTTTCCTGTCAATTTTGCAACCTGCAAAATCTGCATCTGAGTAACCTATTAGTTTAAAATCTGATTCTCTAGGATACCATAATTCCAGAGCAGCTGTTCCTTTAAGATACTTAAAGATTCTTTTTACAGCTGTTAAGTGAGGTTCTCTTGGATCTGCTTGAAATCTTGCACAAAGACAGGTAGCATACATGATATCAGGTCTACTAGCAGTTAGATAGAGTAGAGAGCCAATCATACCTCTGTAGTCAGTAATATCTACTGATTTACCGGTATCCTTATCCAGTTTTTTTGCTACGGCCATTGGAGTGGATGCACTTGAACAATCTTGCATTCCAAATTTCTTCAGCAAGTTTCTGGTGTACTTGGTTTGACAAATAAAAGTGCCTTCCTCATTCTGCTTGACTTCAAGGCCCAGAAAATAGCTAAGTTCCCCCATCATACTCATCTGATATCTTAACTGCATTAGTTTAGCAAACTTCTTGCAAAGTTTGTCATTTGTAGATCCAAAAATGATATCATCAACATAAATCTGGACCAGAAGTAAGTCCTTTCCATGGTTGAGGTAGAACAATGTTTTGTCTATTGTCCCTCTGTTGAATCCACTTTCCAGAAGAAACTGAGCTAAAGTCTCATACCATGCTCTAGGAGCTTGCTTAAGTCCATAAAGTGCTTTATCAAGCCTGTAGACATAATCTGGATGTTTGGTATCTACAAAACCTGGAGGTTGTTCAACATATACCTCCTCCACCAATTCTGTATTGAGAAAAGCACTTTTCACATCCATTTGAAAGACAGTAAACTTTTTGTGAGCAGCATAAGCCAAGAATATCCTTATGGCTTCTAACCTAGCAACTGGTGCAAATGTTTCATCATAATCAATTCCCTCCTGTTGAGAATATCCTTTTCAACCAGCCTTGCCTTATTCCTTGTAATTATGCCATCACTGTCAGTTTTGTTTCTGAATACCCACTTTGTACCAACAACAGATCTATTCTTTGGTCTTAGCACTAGGGTCCAGACTTTGTTTCTTTCAAATTCATTCAACTCTTCCTGCATTGCTTGCACCCAATCAGCATCTTGAAGAGCTTCTTCCACTTTCTTTGGCTCAGTCTAAGAGAGAAAAGAATTGTAAAGACATTCATTTGAAGTACCTGTTCTAGTTCTGACACCTGCATCAGGATTTCCAATTATCAAATCAGGTGTATGTGATTTTGTCCACTTCCTTGCAGATGGAAGGTTTTCTCTAGAACTGGATGCTCCCCCATGATCCATGCTATCTTCATTTTCATTTTCTGATGCTCCCCCTGAAACTATGCTCTCTGAGTTGGAGTCTTCAGTATTTAAATTTTCAGCACTATCATGGTCAATGAAATCTTCAAGACCAGTAATCTTCTTGTCATCAAAAGAGACATTGATAGATTCCATGACTACTTTTGTTCTCAAATTATAGACTCTGAAGGCTTTTGTGGAAAGTGGATATCCAACAAAGATTCCTTCATCAGCTTTTAGATCAAACTTTGATAGCTGTTCAGTATGAGTCTTGAGAACAAAACACTTACATCCAAATACATGAAGGTATTTCAGATTTGGCTTCTTTTTCTTCACCATCTCATATGGTGTTTTTCCATGCTTGTTAATGAGTGTTGCATTTTGAGTAAAACAAGCAGTCTGCACAGCTTCAGCCCAGAAATAGGTTGGAAGCTTTGCTTCTTCAAGCATTGTACGTGCAGCTTCAATGAGAGTTTTATTCTTCCTTTCAACAACTCCATTTTGCTGTGGAGTTCCAGGAGCAGAAAATTCCTGCTTTATTCCATGGCTTTTACAGAACTCTTCCATTATCAAATTCTTGAACTCAGTGCCATTATCACTCCTTAAAACTTTCACAGAATCTTTGACCATTTTATCCAGATGTTTGACATGATCAATCAAGATTGATGCAATTTCACTTTTTGTATGCAAGAAATACACCCATGTGTATCTGGTGAACTCATCCACTATGACCAACGCATACTTCTTCTTTGCAATAGATATGACATTTACTGGACCAAATAGATCAACATGTAGTAGATGATAAGGCTCAAGAATTGATGATTCAGTCTTGCTCTTGAATGAAGATTTTCTTTGTTTGGCTTTCTGACATGAATCACAAAGACCATCAGGAGCAAATACTGTGTTTGGCAATCCTCTCACAAGATCTTTCTTGACCAGTTCATTTATATTGTTGAAATTTAAATGAGAGAGTTTCTTATGCCAATTCCAGCTTTCTTCAATTGATGCTCTACTCATCAGACAGATTGCAGAGCCATCAGTACTTGTTGAAAGCTTAGCTTTATAAATGTTACCACGCCTGTATCCTTTCAGAACAACTTTGCCTTTAGATTTACTCACAATTTCACAGTGTTCTTCAAAGAAATCAACATGATAACCTCTGTCACAGATTTGACTTATACTCAGTAGGTTGTGTTTAAGTCCTGAGACCAGAGCTACTTGTTTAATTATGACATTTCCAAGATTGATATTGCCATATCCCAATATTTTTCCAATGTTGCCATCTCCATAAGAAACACTTGGGCCAGCTTTCTCCACATAGTCTGATAACAGGGCCTTATTTCCAGTTATATGTCCTGAACATCCACTGTCCAGAACTAGAATATTTTTCCTGTTGCCCTGCAATCATAAAGACCACTAATTATTAGTTTTAAGGAACCAGACTTGCTTGGATCCTTTGGCCTTATTAAGTTTGTTAACATTTGCAGCGGATTTAACATCAGAGTTTATGTTAACATTTTTCTTATCAGAACTTACACTATCAGACTTTGAATCAGAATTTACACTAGAAGGAACAATGGAAACTTTCTTCAAAGAAGGTTTTATTTGATAATAATCATAGTACAAGCTATGATATTCCTTACAAGTATAAATGGAATGCCATAAACTACCACAATGAAAACAAGGATTTTGTGGTTTGTATCTAACAGACTGACTCTTAACTCCTGACTTTGAAGGTAAGGAGTTAATATTCTTATTCTTCCTGCAAAAAGAAGCCAGATGGTTAGAACTTCCACAGTTATGACATGTTTTTCTGGAAGCATCAGGAACATGTTTATAATTATTGCTTTTATTCACACCTTCCTTTCCATTCCTATTTTTCCTAGGTGATTTTACCTTGTTTGCATTCTTAACATCTTTCAGCTTATGCTTAAGCTGCTTCTTTGTCATTAAGCCTATGTTCACTTCAGCTATCTTTTCCTGTTTTCATTTGTCAGAAGTTAATTTCTTTTTAACTTCTGATTTTTCATTTTCAGACTTTACAGTTACAAACTTAACAGGTTTTAACTTTGGCTTTTGCTTATCAACAGACTTAATTTCTTCAGTTCCTTTATCATTCTTATCTTCTCCATAACCTAAGCCCTCTTTCCAGTTTCCACTACTTTGCAAATTTTGAGTTGTTTTGCCAGAGTTAGTCCAAGTCCTGATAATCTCTCTTTCCTTTTCTAACTCAGTTTTTAGAGATTCATTTATTTTTAGCACTTCATTCCTAACATAAAAAGCATCATCTCTATCCTTCTGAGTTTGATGGAACATGACTAACTCTTTTTCTAAGATATCATTTCTTTTCTTAAATGCAAGATTTTCAGAAGTTAATCTTTCACATGTTAAAGTTTGATCTCTATAACTAACAAACATGGTTTTAAGATATCTTCTCAACTCATTAATATCATCAGTATGAAAAGCATAAGTAGTCTGAGGTACCTTTGTTTCAGCAGCTTCAAAACTGCTCTCAGCACTTTCTTTATCAGCATTTGCCATCAATGCATAGTTTTCCCCACTTTCAGAGTCTGAGGTGTCTGTCCAGCTTTTCTGCTTTGTGACCAAAGCCTTGCCTTTGTCACCCTTTACCTTCTTGCAATCAGGAGATATGTGGCCTTTCTCACCACAGTTATAGCATTTAACATTGGTGTAATCTCCTCTGTCAGACTTTCCTCCTCTGCCTTCAGATCTTCTGAAATTCTTCTTATCAGAACTTATGCCTTTCCTGGAAAACTTCTTTCCCTTCCTGAACTTCCTGTATGCAATCTTTGTGATTCCTTTTACCATAAGAGCACACAGCTTCATCATCTCCTCATCAGCATCAGTCTCAGGCAAGCTTTCAGAATCTGAGTCATCATCACTCTCAGAACTTGATGACCCTAGTATCAGACTTTATGAAAAGAGCTTTACCCTTGTCTTTCTTTGAGGAAGCTGCTTTGGGGAATTCTTCTTCAGCCTTAAGAGCAACTGTCCTTGACTTTCCTCCTTTCCTCTTGCTTCTTTGTTCCATCTCCAGCTCATGAGTCTTGAGCATTCCATAGATTTCGTCAAGTGTTGTTTCATCAAGATTGTAGTTGTCTCTTATTGTCGTTGCCTTCAAATCCCAGCATTCAGGAAGAGCTAACAGGAACTTAAGGTTTGAATCTTCAAGATAATACTCTTTATCAACCAATGACAAATCATTCAAAAGTTTGACAAATCTATCATATAAATCATTCAATGACTCATTAGTCTTTGAGTCAAAGTGTTCATACTCTTGAGTGAGTATTGTCTTCCTGTTCTTCTTAATTGTGTCAGTTCCCTGACACCTTGTTTCCAGAGCATCCCATATCTCCTTAGCAGTCTTGCAGTTGATTACCCTGTTTGACATTACATTATCAATGGCACTATGCAGTATGTGTCGTACCTTAGCATCCTTAGCAATTGATGTTATGTCTTCAGCAGTATAATCACTCTTCTCCTTTGGTACGGTCTTTGCTGCTTCACCTGCAACTGCAACAGCGAGCTTGGTTGGTTTGTGAGGGCCTTCCTTGATTCTATCAAGGTATTCTGGATCTGTTGCTTCCAGGAACATGGTCATCCTTACCTTCCATATGGGATATTCAGATGGTCTCAGTATGGGAACTCTGATGGTCTCATACCGACTCTGAATTTGTGTCTTTGGTGGTTCCTCAGTTTTGGTAGGCTTAGTTGGAGTTTCTGTGTCCGACATGATTGTGTTTGGATCTTTAACTGTATGTATGTTAACAGATAGGCTCTGATACCAATTGTTAGGTCACACACACACACTGTAGAGGGGGTGAATACAATGTATAGTACACTCAAATCGAACTTTAAGAACTTAAGTAACATAAAACAAACTTTATTGAAACAATAAACTCTGTTACAGTATGGAACTGTTACCTCTCAGTGATGAACAAATATCACGAGAGCTGCTAGGGTTGCAATGAATAATCTTCTCTAATAATGATAACACTTATAGTTTAAACCCTATGTCTGTGTTTATATACTACACAGTTACAAGATAATCGCTAATTGATATGGAATATAATTCTGCTTCCTAAAATATATCAATCAGATATCTTTTCTTCCAAGTATTCCATTCTTTACAGAATTCCTTCTTCATGCATATCTCTTCTTATGTTTATCTTGATCTTCTTTCCTTTAATCAGCTACTGTCCTTATCTGATCGCCCTTCAGCACTTAAGTGCTGATATCTATCTTCTGATGATTATCTCCTGATAACATAAGTACTGATATCCTTAAGTCCTGACTTCCAGTATAAGTACTGATCAACAGTTAAGTACTGATTTATCCTGTTCAAGTAAGATCTGAAAGCTAAACATAAAACATATTAGCCATGACATTATCAAATATATCTAACAGTTTTCTCTTCTTTCAAATACTGATGCCAAAAAGGGGGAGAAGATAGCTGTCATAAAATGTACACCTGACTCTATTCAGTTGAAAGATAAAAATACTGATGATGATGGTGATAAAAATCCAGTTTCTAATGTTTAAATTTGTAATAACCCCAAAATTTTGAACTTTTTGTAACCCTTATGAATAGTGTTTTTACTGATATTTCTGAACAAGAAAACTTTTCATGCCACACTATGTAGGGGTTCTTATATGGATATTCTGGGATTTTATTGGTACTCTATATGATATATAAGTGTATGTAAAGATCGCCCGAATCCAAATCCGAACACTTTGATTTTCCCGGAAATCCACCAGATATCGAAAAAATTGAGTATAAGGTAACAGGATAAAAAGGATTTAAATTTGAGGATTTTAATAGAGGATCATAAAAAAGGAAAATAATGTATTGAGAAAGGTTAAGGAAACCTAAGTAATAAGATCCCGGGTATGATCCCTCAAACGATAAACGAAAACGAAAGTTAAGCGAACCGTATAACAGATCAGCGGTCATTAGCCAAATAATTAAAAGCTAATCAAAGAGATTAGAGGGGATGATGCCATCAAACCAATGAGAAGAGGGCAAGTAAGGGATGATGACATAACAAGGTGACATAAGCATGACATAAGGGGGAAGGAGGTGTGGTTGATTTAAAACCACACAAAGTTCATGCTTAAAAGGGTAATTAACCAAAATCAAGCTAAAAACAACCAACCAACAATCATTTCACCCAAAACACAAAGATCATTTCATTTTCTTCACTTTGCTCTCGGCTTCTTCTTCTTTTCCAAAGCAAGAAAGTCAAAATCATAGTTCCAAGCTTTGTTAAATTATAAGGTAATTATCTAAGACTCCTTATGCATAGTTATGAATATCCTATAAGTTTGAGCTCCTAAATCATCCACAATCCCTTCCTAAAAATCATGGAAGAAGATGGTGAATAGTGTTTTTCAAGAACTAAATTTTTTGTTCTTGAAGTTTTGTTTATATTAAGCATGGATAAGGACTTTAAGGGTGATTCCAAGCCATTCTCTTGATTCTCCACTCTTCAAGGAAGGTATAACCCCTCCAAACCCTAACTTTATTTGATTAATTAGGTTTAGGTTTGTTGTTATAATTCATGAGAGGTTTGCTAGTTGTAAATGTAGAGATTAGTTGATTTTGTGAAGTTTTTGGAGTGGTAGTTCTTGGATTATTGATTAATGAACTTAAGTGTAGTTAAATTCAAGTTTAAAAATAAGTATAAATTGTTGATGTTGAGTTGTTGGGGCTGTTATGATATAGTATGGATGGAGTTTTGATTGGGTTGTGATTGTGGATTGATTGTGGGTTGAATTGGAGTGTTTTAAATTTGGGAAATCGCGTAAACATAGCCGTCGTAATGTCCGATTTACTTTAGGCTGTTTTGTTCTTACCATTAGGACTCGAGAACTCCCTGCTAGGTTTTGACCATTGCTATAATTAGATAGTTCATGTTACGAGCTTCGTTTTGATATGTGGTTCGTTTGATTCCGATGTACGGTTTAGGAGAAACTACCATTTTAAGTAACGACGTTTCGCGAACGAACCATTACCCCTCGCCTTACTTTGAAACATAGGTTAAAGACCTTAAAAGACTAATTGGAGTATGAAACATTTATGTAAAGTGTAATAGGCAGTTGGTAAGACACTCGCGAAAGAATCGCCTTAAAACTCGTAATGGTTAATTTATTAAAAATGGTGGAGCCGAGGGTACTCGAGCGACTTAAGTGAATCGTTAAGCGCAAAGCGAGCATTAGAGTCTAAATTGGTTAAAGTATAGATTTATAAGTGACTTTGGTTTAATTCCAACTTATATGTTGTTTATAGGTTACCAGACTCGTCCCAAGCCATTTATAACCCCCAGTCGCTCAGGCAAGTTTTCTACCCGTATAACTGTTGTTGTGATGTATATGTGTATATGCATGATCTTGTGATAAATGCATATTTGTTATTAGCAAATTCTTGCGATATATTGTAGCATGTGATATGGTATATATGCATGCCTGTTTCGTATTCTTGATTTATATATCTGTTGGTTCAAATTCTTATTAGTTGCATAATACCTATGCTAGAGATAAGCGGTATTTGAGTATACCCTTCGTATAGGGGATCAAAAGGTGAACTTTTTCTAAAATCGGGAGGCGAGGCTCCCGATTATTATATATATATATATATATATGAATAGTTTTTAAAACTATTAATCGAATAAGGTTTATTCGATAACTTATATTATTTAATGAATATTACTTGAATATTAATTCGAGGACTTATGACTCACTTTATATTATTTAATGAATATTACTTGAATATTCATTCGAGGACTTATGACTCACTTTATATTATTTAATAAAATATTACTTGAATATTCATTCGAGGACTTATGACTCACTTTATATTATTTAATGAATATTACTTGAATATTCATTCGAGGACAGATGACTCCGCTTATATTATTTAATTGAATATTACTTGAATATTCATATGAGGACCTATGACTCCGATTATTTTCAGAAATGTATTCTTTATTTTACTAAAGAATAAGGTGTCGATAATCAAACTTATTTTTTTGATTATTCAAATAAAGATAGTACTTTCGTATAAGTATATCTTTGGTTATTTAATACTCATTTCAAGTATAAGTTTTACACCTTCTACTTCAATTATTTGTATAAAGATTATTCTTTAAGGGAATATTATTTAAATGATAATATTCAGATATTTTCTAATTTATTGGGACTGATTTACTTTATTAAATCAGCATTACTCCAAACACTCTTTAAAGTGTTTTCGAGTCTTTAAAATGATTTTTAAAAAGTTAGAGCGGATCCCAAAACTCATTTCTTATATATTTAAGATCTTCCTTTTAAAGGGGATTTAAATACTCGCTCAAAACCAGAGGGATCCGGCTTTGTGGTGTATTTTATATTCGCAAAAAGGTTGCGGTTTTGGTAAATGAAATGATTACTTACCCAACGTTTGGGAAGTAAGTCCATCTATCGAGTCGGCATAAGCAACATGGGCTCAGTGGGCGTCCATGAAAGTGTAAGTGGCTCAGTGAGAGTCCATCAAATGCATAAGTGGCTGAGTGGCAGTCCAACATAAGGTCCTATTGCGACCAGGGTGATGACCAGTAGGGAATTCGTCCATCTACTAGTAGAAAAGGTTACTTATTGGTATCTTTGCCTGATCAGCAAGATATCGGGTTTATGCCACAATTCTTTTCCCTTCCAAAAATTTATTGGATGTTACAAACTCTGTTCATACTTTACATGACAGAGGTTTCCAGGAACTGTATAAAGAAGGTATATATATGTGGATATATATATCGGAACTTAATGAAGTATATCATAACTTCATTTCCTTCAATAATACTTCAAAGATTTAATCTATTCAAATATTGTCTTGTAGTCTCATCTATGTGATGAACTGTTGAAAGCTCCTTATACCTTGAACAGTGGTAGTTCAAGTAGCTTTATAAATGATATAAGTATAGTGAAGTATTTGGTAACTTCATCCCTTGTTTTTGCTTATATCCAGTAAGTAATTATCTTGCACTTGATAAAGGATTCTAGTAAGTCATCCATTTAGATACTTGCATTATTGTTTACACTATATATTATCTTGCGAGCTGTAATGCTCACTCTTGCTTTATTTCTTCATCACACAACAACAGTTAGGAAAGATGGCCAGACTCAAGCAGACCCAGCGCAAGAGCGTGGGAAGCGCCCCGCGCCTTCCCGTTGAGATCATAACTACTATAGCTGCAGAGGTAGATCTATCTGTAGACCAGACCTTCTACTTTTGGGAATCAATTATGTATAATTATAACTTGTGGCAGATAATGGCAATTAATTATAAACTTATCAAGTAATCATTTTGGGTTGTAATAACTTTTAAATTGTGGATTCAAAGACTTGTACTTATTTCAATTTCATCTCTGAGACTATAACGGGTTGTGGTGTGTGTTAATGTGGGGTCACAACATGAGGTTAATTATTATTAATTAAGTGAAGTGATATTATGGAAAGAAAGACCGTGACGACCCGGATACCTGACCCCGGATCTGGGGGTGTTACAGAAATGGTATCAGAGCTAAGCGTTATAAACCTCAGAGATGATGCGACGATATAATAATAAACTCACAAAGATAATAAGAACTCTTGCCAAGTTCATGGTCGAACTACTTAAAGCAGCGCTGACAGTTAAAACCCTTACGGGAACCCTTATAAGTATCATGATAGTAACTTAGCTCGTTTAATGTGTAGGCGCATGAGATAGAGGACCCTGAGATGTTCGAGCGTGAGCATGATGAGGCACTGCTAGATATCGAGGATCAGGAGGAGCCTGAGATGGAGGAGGATGAGGAGGACCCCTCAGAGGAGTCAGAGACAGAGGTCATTGCTATTTAAGATGAAGAGGACCTGGATGAGGTCCCAGTAGCTGAGGAGCGTGTCAGAGCTATGGTAGTGTACACTGGTACCCCTTTACCCTCACTCCTGGTGGTCAGAGCTCCTACCCCTCCACCACTATCTTGGATCCCCTATGATGATAGCTCAGAGACCCATACTTCCGAGCCTAGGCAGACCGAGGACGCACCCCCAGCGGCTCCGGATTCACCACCTCTCGACCCTGCCCATAGGCAGTCTTTGTTAGCCCACGACTATGCTCAGGATGTACTGAGGACCCGAGTGGCTGTTGCTGAGGCCCGGCTGGATGAGGCCAGGAGGGAGTTGGATGCGGAAAGGGCGGGTAGGCGTACCCGAGCTTATGAGACTAGGGCTGCTATACCCCGATCCTTGAGGAGGGAGCTGACGGGGATAGAGCTCACGTCCCGAGAGAGACTCAGATCGCTCCAGGGGGACAGGCATGGTAGGATCTCCAGGCGGCAGGCCGACTATATCTTCCGTCGTGCGATGGAAAGGGTATGGGAGCTGACCCGCTCCGGTTTGTGATTCAGGACTGACGTTGGGATAGTCTAGTTGTCTAGTTAGTCGAGGCCTTATTAAGAGCCAATTTTTCGGGATAGTTGACTTGTATATAGCATCCCTTTTTCTGACTAGACAAATAGACTCTTGTGTATCACATTTAGGACAGATGGTTGTAGCACTGTTGTACTTTTGACCAGATCAAACTATGTATTTCTCGCATTATGTATATATTTGTTTCCTTTCAGTTCAGTTCCTTACTGACAAGATCACTGTTTTTATCATTATTATTACTGCACTTCTTATTAGAACTGTCATAAAATGATAGAATTGCGAGATACATTTTCCCCATTATAGAGCTGTGCAAGGCATAATGTTGTGTATGATTGTGACTTAACGTTGAATTTCCCCAAATAATTATCAGTATCATGCCGCCAAGAAAGATTGGAACTAGGGCGAACCCTGGATCTGAGGACCAGGGAAGCCATAACCAGGACGATAGGAACCAAGAACACAGTGAAGAGGAAGACGAGGATTATGTTGAACATGATGACTCCCTGTATGAAGAGGAGGAGGAAACATATGATGTTGAGGGATTTGAGATAGAGGCTGAAGAAGGAGAAACTGAGGTTGAGCAACCAGTACCAAAACCAGGCATGGATCCCAATGGCCAGTTCATGCAACTACTAAGGCAGAACTTAGAACGTCAACCCAACCCACCCCCACAAGGAAATAACAATGCTGTGGCAAACTCTTTCAGGGCTTTTAAGTCCCTTAAGCCACCTGAGTTCCACGGATCAGCCGACCCAGTTGAGGCAAGGGCATGGTTAAAGGAAATGGAGAAATCCTTTGAGATTCTGAGTACCGATAAGGCACATAAGACTGTATTTGCTACCTACCTTCTGAAAGGAGAGGCTAACTACTGGTGGGAGGCTAAGAAAAACATGGAGACATATGCTATTATAACCTGGGAGAGATTCAGTCAGTTGTTTCTGGGAAAATATTTCCCGAGGTTTATGGAAAACCAGATGGAGCTCAAGTTCTTGGAGCTAAAGCAGAATAACTTATCTGTAGTAGAGTACGAAGCGAAATTTACTGAGTTATCAAGGTTTGTGCCAAAGTTTGTGAGCACCGAGGAAAAGAAAGCTAGGAGGTTTCAGCAGGGACTGAAACCGTGGATTCAGAGTAGGGTAGCAATCCTTGAGCTTACTGATTATGCCACTCTGGTGCAAAAATCAACAATTGTAGAAGCCGGAAGTGAACAGATGCAGAGGGAAAGAGAGAAGAAGGGAATAAAGAGGAAAAGCATGAGCATGGGTGGAGGTTCCGCAGGAAGGAGCTTCCCAACTAGATTTAATCGAGGAGCAGTGTCCCTACCGGGAAAGAATACTGGGTTTAAGTGGCCAATGTGCGTGAATGTGAGCCAGAGCGGCCAGAAGTCAAGAATGTCCTATTCCAACCAGTCTCGACCCCCATTGCCAGCCTGTAACACTTGTGGAAGGATGCACACTGGGGAGTGTAAAGCAAAGCCAGTAACATGCTTTAAGTGCGGTCGAAAAGGTCACTATTCAACTAAGTGCCCTTCATCAACCCCTGCCGTCATTCCAACCACCACTTGTCATCAGTGTGGACGCCCGGGTCATTGGAAGAGGGAATGCCCAATGAACAAACCAGCAGCTTCAGGAGCCAGCAGGGCTGCCTCCAATAAGCCACCTACTGTGAGGACTTTCAACATGACAGTCCAGGATGCTGTGAAAGACTCAGATGTGATAGCAGGTACCCTTTCTCTAAATTCAGTCAGTGCAAACGTTTTATTTGATTCAGGAGCAACTAAATCTTTTATATCAAAGGACCTTGCGCGTAAATTAAGACTTAAGGCTGAACCCTTGATAGAACCCTTACAAGTAGAAATAGCCAATCATGAAATTATTCCTGTTAACCAGATTCACCCCGCCTGTAAATTAGGCATAGGGGAGCAATCTTTTAGTGTTGATCTGATTCCTTTTAAATTAGGGGAGTTTGATGTAATTTTGGGAATGGACTGGCTATCTAGCAATGATGCTCAGATAGACTGTAAGGGGAAGAAAGTTAAGTTAAATATCCCAGGAAAGAAAGAATTTATATTTAGAGGAAAGAGGCAGACGCAGAAATTTTTGACTATGGCCCAGGCCAGAAGGATGCTACGAAAAGGAAATGAGGCTTACCTAGCCTATGTGGTGGATACGCAGAAGGAGGTGCCCAACTTACAAGATATTCCGGTAGTCAACGAATTTGAAGACGTATTCCCACAAAACCTTCCGAGATTACCACCCGATAGAGTGATTGAATTTGCTATTGAGTTGTCCCCAGGGACGGTGCCAGTTTCAAAAGCACCTTACCGGTTAGCCCCATTAGAAATGAAGGAATTAGCTACCCAATTGCAGGAACTTTTGGATAAGGGTATGATAAGACCCAGTGTGTCTCCGTGGGGAGCACCAGTGTTATTTGTTAAGAAGAAGGATGGGAGCATGAGGCTGTGCATTGACTATCGAGAGTTGAACAAGCTAACCATAAAGAACAGGTACCCGTTACCTAGAATAGACGATCTGTTCGACCAGCTAAAGGATGCTGTTTATTTTTCCAAGATTGACCTGAGAACTGGATACTACCAACTAAAGATTAAACCCGAAGATATTTCCAAGACAGCGTTCCGTACCAGGTATGGGCACTATGAGTTCTTGGTAATGTCCTTTGGATTAACCAACGCCCCAGCGGCTTTCATGGACTTAATGAACAGAGTATTTAAGAAGTACTTGGACAAGTGTGTGATAGTTTTTATCGATGATATTTTAATCTACTCAAGGACTGGGGCAGAACATGCAGAGCATTTGAGGATAGCTCTAGGAATACTCAGAGAGGAGCAGTTATATGCCAAATTCTCGAAGTGTGAATTCTGGCGGAATGAAGTACAGTTTTTAGGTCATGTGATCAGTAAAGAAGGAGTATTGGTCGACCCCTCCAAGATAGAGGCGGTCTCAAATTGGGAAAGGCCAACCACACCCACAGAGGTAAGGAGTTTCATAGGATTGGCCGGCTACTATCGTAGATTTGTACAGGACTTTGCGAAGATCACAGCCCCTTTGACACGACTTACTCGTAAGACATATAAGTTTGAATGGACGGAGAAATGCGAGAACAGTTTTCAGGAATTAAAGAAAAGGTTGGTAACGGCCCCGGTGTTGGCATTGCCAGACGGAAAAGGAGATTTTGTGATATATAGTGACGCGTCGCACAAAGGATTAGGGTGTGTGCTTATGCAGCATGGTAAAGTGATTGCGTATGCGTCGAGACAACTGAAGGAATACGAGATTAGATATCCTACTCATGACCTTGAGCTCGCGGCAATAGTTTTTGCCCTAAAAATTTGGAGGCACTACTTGTATGGAGAGAAGTGCGAGATTTTCACAGACCATAAGAGCCTCAAGTACATATTTACGCAGAAAGAGCTCAACATGCGCCAGAGGAGATGGTTAGAGCTAATCAAGGACTATGATTGTGAGATTCTCTATCACCCGGGGAAAGCCAATGTGGTGGCTGATGCCCTTAGTAGAAAAGAAAGACTCAGAATGATAACGACTTCGGAAGAATTGATAAAGGATTTTGAGAGAATGGAAATAGAAGTAAGGGTAACCGGAACCGGAACTGAAAAGCTTTTTGAGATCTCAATGCAGCCAGAGTTATTGGAAAAGATCAGATTGTGCCAAGAGAAAATAATGAATGAAGGAAGAGAGTCAATGACTGGAGAAGAGATCCATACTGAGAAAGATGATAAAGGGATAATGAGGTACTCCTAGCGGATTTGGGTTCCGAACGTTCAAGAGATTAAAGATGAGATTTTGGATGAAAGCCATAGTTCAAGGTATTCCATTCACCCGGGAAGCACCAAGATGTATAGGGATTTGAAGGAATATTACTGGTGGCCCAACATGAAGAGGGACGTAGCAGAATGGGTAAGCAAATGTTTGACTTGCCAAAGAGTAAAGGCAGAGCACCAGAGACCCAGTGGACTTTTACGACCCCTGGAGATTCCCGAATGGAAATGGGAATAGATAGCCATGGATTTTGTTGTCGGTTTACCAAAGACGAAAGCCAACCATGATGCCATATGGGTGATTATAGACCGACTGACAAAGTCAGCTCATTTCATTTCTATCAATGAGAGATACACAGTCGATAGACTAGTGGACATTTACCTTAAGGAAATAGTGACGCGACATGGAGTCCCAGCGTCCATTGTCTCAGACCGAGACCCCAGGTTCAACTCCAGATTATGTAAGAGCTTTCAAGAATATGCGGGGACCAAGTTAAATATAAGTACCGCGTACCATCCCCAGACGGATGGGCAGAGTGAAAGGACCATCCAGACACTAGAGGATATGTTGAGAGTTTGTGCAATAGACTTTAAAGGAAGTTGGGATGATCACTTGCCGTTGATCGAGTTTTCTTATAACAATAGCTTTCATGCTAGCATCGGAATGCCGCCTTATGAGGCCCTGTACGGAAGAAGGTGTCGATCTCCCTTATACTGGGATGAAGTAAGAGAGCGGAAGATGCTCGGACCCGAAGTGGTCCAAAGGACCAAAGACATAGTGGATCTCATCAGGGGACGGCTGGTAGCAGCCCAAGACAGACAAAAGAAATATGCAGACCTAGCCCGAAAGGACAAGGAGTATGGAGTAGGGGACTTAGTACTACTAAAAGTATCCCCTTGGAAGGGATTAATGAGGGTCGAAAAGAAAGGGAAACTAAGCCCAAGATACATTGGACCTTTTGAGATACTAAGACGGATTGGGAAGTTGGCTTACGAGCTAGCCTTACCCCTTAACTTGCAACAAGTTCATAATGTGTTCCATGTGTCAATGCTAAGGAAGTATCATCGGGATGCCAGACACATAGTGGAGTACGAGCTTGTGGATATGCAACCAGATCCGACTTACGTGGAGAAACCAGTAAAGATTATGGATAAGAAGGAGCAGGTGCTTCGGAACAAAGTGATCAAGCTAGTCAGAGTGCTATGGCAGAATCATAATGTGGAAGAATCAACTTGGGAGCTAGAGAGCGCAATGCTAGAAAAGTACCCCCATTTGTTTTCTATTTGATTCCGGGACGGAATCCTTTTAAGGAGGGGAGACTGTAATAACCCCAAAATTTTGAACTTTTTGTAACCCTTATGAATAGTGTTTTTGCTGATATTTCTGAACAAGAAAACTTTTCATGCCACACTATGTAGGGGTTCTTATATGGATATTCTGGGATTTTATTGGTACTCTATATGATATATAAGTGTATGTAAAGATCGCCATAATCCAAATCCGAACACTTTGATTTTCCCGGAAATCCACCAGATATCGAAAGAATTGAGTATAAGGTAACAGGATAAAATGGATTTAAATTCGAGGATTTTAATAGAGGATCATAAAAAAAGAAAATAATGTATTGAGAAAGGTTAAGGAAACCTAAGTAATAAGATCCCGGGTATGATCCCTCAAACGATAAACGAAAACGAAAGTTAAGCGAACCGTATAACAGATCAGCAGTCATTGGCCAAATAATTAAAAGCTAATCAAAGAGATTAGAGGGTATGATGCCATCAAACCAATGAGAAGAGGGCAAGTAAGGGATGATGACATAACAAGGTGACATAAGCATGACATAAGGGGGAAGGAGGTGTGGTTGATTTAAAACCACACAAAGTTCATGGTTAAAAAGGTAATTAACCAAAATCAAGCTAAAAACAACCAACCAACAATCATTTCACCCAAAACACAAAGATCATTTCATTTTCTTCACCTTGCTCTCGGCTTCTTCTTCTTTTCCAAAGCAAGAAAGTCAAAATCATAGTTCCAAGCTTTGTTAAATTATAAGGTAATTATCTAAGACTCCTTATGCATAGTTATGAATATCCTATAAGTTTGAGCTCCTAAATCATCCACAATATCTTCCTAAAAATCATGGAAGAAGATGGTGAATAGTGTTTTTCAAGAACTAAATTTTTTGTTCTTGAAGTTTTGTTTAGATTAAGCTTGGATAAGGACTTTAAGAGTGATTCCAAGCCATTCTCTTGATTCTGCACTCTCCAAGGAAGGTATAACCCCTCCAAACCCTAACTTTATTTGATTAATTAGGTTTATTTTTGTTGTTATAATTCATGAGAGGTTTGCTAGTTGTAAATGTAGAGATTAGTTGATTTTGTGAAGTTTTTGGAGTGGTAGTTCTTGGATTGTTGATTAATGAACTTAAGTGTAGTTAAATTCAAGTTTAAGAATAAGTATAAATTATTGATGTTGAGTTGTTGGGGCTGTTATGATATAGTATGGATGGAGTTTTGATTGGGTTGTGATTTTGGATTGATTGTGGGTTGAATTGGAGTGTTTTAAATTTGGGAAATCGCGTAAACATAGCCGTCGTAATGTCCGATTTACTTTAGGCTGTTTTGTTCTTAACATTAGGACCCGAGAACTCCCTCATAGGTTTTGACCATTGCCATGATTAGATAGTTCATGTTACGAGCTTCGTTTTGATATGTGATTCGTTTGATTCCGATGTACGGTTTAGGAGAAACGACCGTTTTAAGTAACGACGTTTCGCGAACAAACCATTACCCCTCGCCTTACTTTGAAACATAGGTTAAAGACCTTAAAGGACTAATTGTAGTATGAAACATTTATGTAAAGTGTAATAGTCAGTTGGTAAGACACTCGCGAAAGAATCGCCTTAAAACTCTTAATGGTTAATTTATTAAAAATGGTGGAGCCGAGGGTACTCGAGCGACTTAAGTGAATCGTTAAGCGCAAAGCGAGCGTTAGAGTCTAAATTGGTTAAAGTATAGATTTATAAGTGACTTTGGTTTAATTCCAACTTATATGTTGTTTATAGGTTACCAGACTCGTCCCAAGCCATTTGTAACCCCCAGTCGCTCAGGCAAGTTTTCTACCCGTATAACTGTTGTTGTGATGTATATGTGTATATGCATGATCTTGTGATAAATGCATATTTGTTATTAGTAAATTCTTGCGATATATTGTAGCATATGATATGGTATATATGCATGCCTGTTTCGTATTCTTGATTTATATATCTGTTGGTTCAAATGCTTATTAGTTGCATAATACCTATGCTAGAGATAAGCGGTATTTGAGTATACCCTTAGTATAGGGGATCAAAAGGTGAACTTTTTCTAAAACCGGGAGGCGGGGCTCCCGAGTATTATATATATATATATATATATATATATGAATAGTTTTTAAAACTATTAATCGAATAAGGTTTATTCGATAACTTATATTATTTAATGAATATTACTTGAATATTAATTCGAGGACTTATGACTCACTTTATATTATTTAATGAATATTACTTGAATATTCATTCGAGGACTTATGACTCACTTTATATTATTTAATGAATATTACTTTAATATTCATTCGAGGACTTATGACTCACTTTATATTATTTAATGAATATTACCTGAATATTCATTCGAGGACAGATGACTCCGCTTATATTATTTAATTGAATATTACTTGAATATTCATATGAGGACCTATGACTCCGATTATTTTCTGAAATGTATTCTTTATTTTACTAAAGAATAAGGTGTCGATAATCAAACTTATTTTTTTGATTATTCAAATAAAGATAGTACTTTCGTATAAGTATATCTTTGGTTATTTAATACTCATTTCAAGTATAAGTTTTACAACTTCTACTTCAATTATTTGTATAAAGATTATTCTTTAAAGGAATATTATTTAAATGATAATATTCAGATATTTTCTAATTTATTGGGACTGATTTACTTTATTAAATCAGCATTACTCCAAATACTCTTTAAAGTGTTTTCGTGTCTTTAAAATGATTTTTAAAAAGTTAGAGCGGATCCCAAAACTCATTTCTTATATATTTAAGATCTTCCTTTTAAAGGGGATTTAAATACTCGCTCAAAACCAGAGGGATCCGGCTCTGTGGTGTATTTTATATCCGCAAAAAGGTTACAGTTTTGGTAAATGAATTGATTACTTACCCAACGTTCGGGAAGTAAGTCCATCTATCGAGTCGGCATAAGCAACATGGGCTCAGTGGGCGTCCATGAAAGTGTAAGTGGCTCAGTGAGAGTCCATCAAATGCGTAAGTGGCCTCGTGGCAGTCCAGCATAAGGTCCTATTGTGACCAGGGTGATGACCAGTGGGGAATTGATCCATCTACTAGTAGAAAAGGTTACTTATTTGTATCTTTGCCTGATCAGCAAGATATCAGGTTTATGCCACAATTCTTTTCCTTTCCAAATATTTATTGGATGTTACAATCTTTTTTCATACTTTACATGACAGAGGTTTCCAGGAACTGTATAAAGAAGGTATATATATGTGGATATATATATCGGAACTTAATGAAGTATATCATAACTTCATTTCCTTCAATAATACTTCAAAGATTTAATCTATTCAAATCTTGTCTTGTAGTCTCATCTATGTGATGAACTGTTGAAAGCTCCTTTTACCTTGAACAGTGGTAGTTCAAGTAGCTTTATAAATGATATAAGTATAGTGAAGTATTTGGTAACTTCATCCCTTGTTTTTGCTTATATCCAGTAAGTAATTATCTTGCACTTGATAAATGATTCTAGTAAGTCATCCATTTAGATACTTGCATTACTGTTAAAACTATATATTATCTTGCGAGCTGTAATGCTCACTCTTGCTTTATTTCTTCATCACACAACAACAGTTAGGAAAGATGGCCAGACTCAAGCAGACCCAGTGCAAGAGCGTGAGAAGCGCCCCGCACCTTCCCGTTGAGATCATAGCTGCTATAGATGCAGAGGTAGATCTATCTGTAGATCAGACCTTCTACTTTTGGGAATCAATTATGTATAATTATAACTTGTGGCAGATAATGGTAATTAATTGTAAACTTATCAAGTAATCATTTTGGGTTGTAATAACTTTTAAATTGTGGATTCAAAGACTTGTACTTATTTTAATTTCATGTCTGAGACTATAACGGGTTGTGGTGTGTGTTAGTGTGGGGTCACAACATAAGGTTAATTATTATTAATTAAGTGAAGTGATATTGTGGAAAGAAAGACCGTGACGACCCGGATCCCTGACCCCGGATCTGGGGGTGTTACAAAATTGCTCATGTTTCTCAACAACCTCAACATTCTAGAATATCTGCTTCTTCAAGACAAGGAAAGTCTACTGGTGCTCATGAAGCTAAGCACAAGACTAATGCTGATGCTCCTGAAACTGGTGATGTTACAATCTCTAACATAGCAGATGCTAAAGGATTATTCTTTCCTTACAGGCACAAAGAAACAGGTGAACAGATTGTTTTGTACTACAAGGATAAGAGGTTTAAGCAAAAGAATGCCAGAAGTGCTCTTGGGTTGATAACTGAAGAATTTCCTGATCTAACAACTGAAGAAGCAGTTATGCAATAGAAGGATTTAATGGCTCAAATTGAAGCTGAAGCAAACATCTCTAAAGGAAGAGGAAGAAGAGGTGGAAGAACTATAAGAGCCAGAGGAAGAAGAGGAAGATGAAGAGGAAGAATTTCTAATTCAAGTCGAGGTTCTGCAATTAATTCTGCATTTCTGAATGTTCTATTTAGAGAAGATTTTGTTCTTGTACAAGGAAATGATGTAAAAGAAGAAGCTGAGGATACTGAAGAAATGATTGTCCCCACAAAGAAGAAATCAACCGCTGACATTGCTCAAGTTGATGTAACTAATGCAAATTTGTCTCTTAAAGCAGACACAAATACTGAGAAAAAGGCAGATCCTGATGCTGTGATTCTGAAAGCTGACTTTGATACTGATGAGAAGGTGATCAAAGTATTGGATGAATCAGTTCTTAATACAACAGTTGTTTCTCAGAATTCAAAGGTTGATGAACAAGAAATAACTGACAGAAGGAGAGCTGATCAAGCATGTAGTGACTATGTGTAAAGAATTTTAAATTCAAGGAGATAGCTATGGAAGAAATCAAAAGGGAAGATTCATGATTTATCTACGGGGTATGCTCCTCTCAG
This sequence comes from Apium graveolens, assembly GCF_009905375.1. NCBI lineage: Eukaryota > Viridiplantae > Streptophyta > Magnoliopsida > Apiales > Apiaceae > Apium > Apium graveolens. Next base: position 118,435,045 of record NC_133655.1, read on the forward strand.
CAATAAGGATAAAAGATGGAAAGATGTTTATACATTTAGTTATCCTAAAGGATTCAAGCATATTGAATTTGTGTTAGCAGGAATTAGGGATTCTATTTCAGAACAGGAGGATATCGATAAGTTCGTCAAGAAACCTTCTTGGGTGGAATATAATGAAAAGCTAAAGCTTATCAAAACTCGTACTAGATAAGGTATTTGTCATTCTGGAATGGAGACCCTGCTGTCTGATTTACTGGACACAGATATTCCGACTGGAAATCTTGGTGAGAGAATTACTCCCTCACATCTTGAGAAAGTTGAAGCTGTGAAGATTGTATATAGAAAGATAAATGATAATGATGCCAGAGAGGAGATTCTGTACTTTTTGAGAGATGGTAAAGTAAAAAGCTTTATATTGCAGCAACTCTTGATAAAGACTGTGACATAGTTGAAATATATTCACTATCTTCTTAGAGTTGAGGACAATATCACCAGAAACTGGTCCTCTATGATACTTGAGAGTATCAGAAGAAGAGTCATGAACAGAGATGACAAATACAATGGTGATTATGTTCCTATGTACAGAACTTATACTGGTCAAGAAATGAAGATGGAAAAGGGAGCCGCGGTTCTGAAAGTTTTTGTCAACAATCCTCAGTTATCTTTCAGTCCTGATCATTAAGCTTTATGTTAATTTGTGATCTTGAAATAACTAAGAGTTCGAATTCTAAATTAAGATCATCCATTTATCAGCTTGGAGAAGATACTGAAGAAAAGAAAGAGTTGAAGAAAAAGCTTGTCAAAGTCCTTCAAGATAAGGAGGAAGAAAGGTTAAACAGATTTCTGGAAACAACTGTCAGTTATCTTAGGATACCGAAGTAAGCCTTATTCTTTGTACATTTTGTAATTGATTTTGGCATCATTGAGAATGGAATTTGTGCTTCATTACATTAAGCATAAATTGGGGGAGATTATTACGTGCTGATTCTCAATGATCAGGAGGAGCTCAGGATATGACTATTTTGGATGTCATCAAGATTTGATGTGCCATCAGGATTTGATGCATCATCAGTATCTGCAGAACATCAGCATCTGAAGACAGTCTGTTGTGAAGATTAAGTGTGTTCCTTATTTTGAGGGATGGATATCTGTTCATTCTGAGTGATAGGACTTTGTGTATTCAGTTGAAGATATGTATCATTTTCTGTTAGTAATTGATAATGCATATCCTAAACTGATTTGTAGCAGCTGTGTATTATATAAACACAATTTAGGTCATCACATAGTGATCAACTCGAGTATTGTACGACCTAGCAGCTCTCAAGAACATCAGTATTTCTTGAGAGAGTTTGTAACAGTTTTTATCAGAAATATAAAGAATTGTTATTTTTACAATTGTATCCAACCCCCTTAAACAGTTGTATCTTTACTGGGCAACAACTCTAACTGAAGTTATAGTTAAATATGAACTAGTAGAGTCGTCATATTAATAACTCTTTTATCACTAGGCACAAACATAATGTTATATATGTGTAGTGATATACTGTTCTCAAGATGCCAATGCAAGGTTCCAAGTGGATCCTAGAGAATCTAATCTTATAGCTATTAACAAGATTTTTAGATATTTAACGGGATTACCAACTCTTGAAGTATAGTACCCTAAAGATATTATGCTTAACATGTTTGTCTATATAGATATAGATTACATAGGTTGTAAGAAAGATAGGAGAAACATCTCTGAAGCTGTCAGCATAGGTGACAGGAGAAACATCTCAGGAAGCTGTCAACTTCATGGAAGAAGATTGATTTCTTGTTATGATAAGAAACAACCTCAAATCCAATAACTCTGTGAACACTCTATGACAGGGCACCTTCATACCAGGTATCATTACTTTAGAGATCATGTCTTTTAGTCAAAGAGTCACTTGTAGAAACACTTACTAAATTACTTGATAAAGTTAATTTTTCAAGACTGGTTTGTAAGTGTGGGATATCATTCATTGCATATTAGCTGGAAATCCCATATGTAAGGAATTCTTAATATAAGTTCACAAGTATTAAATCTTCAATATTTAAAGGACTTGTGAATTTATCAATAATCCAGTACCCCGTACTTAGTGGTACTATCTTGATTATCATGATTAAAATGTCATATACATTTGTGGTAATTATTATTATAGCATTAAGTTTGAATATTATTTTAATTGTATTAAAATAATATGCAACATAGTTATTTATATCTTTTACGAATAATTTGATACTTTTAGTATTAGCGATATTATTTAAAATTTTTGTTCTAAGTAATCAATGCTTATTTCTAAAATTACTAATATTGAAAGTTGAAGTATTTTTTAAGTTATGTGTATAAAGTTCTCAATATTTTATATGCTTAAAAAGTATTTCTAAAATTACTAATTATCCAGAGAGTGATTGCCATGTATATAAGTCATATATCCTATTGGTTATTATTTAAGGATAATTATAAATATATTTAAGTGCTAGCATCTAATCAAAGATATTTAGTATTTATTTATTTAATATTTATTTTGGATAGTTTGGATTATGGAAATTGAAGCAATTCAATGATTTTATTTGCTTCATAATTCAAACTAACTTAAAATAAATAAGCAGCATGATTGATTATAACTCAATTTTTCAACAATTGATATCTAGTATATTGATTGTAACTTATGTGTTTTAAGTTAATTATGATATTTTGGTTTTAGTGAATTTGGCAATGTTCACATCTCAAGAATTCACTGAAATCAGAATCATGATTGTAACATGATTAGTTGTGTGCTAATTCTTGACTTATATCAGTTAATGATATTTAGTTAAGAGTTCAACTATGAACTAATTGTGAAGTATTAGTATCTGTGACATTACTTAGAACTCCTCTAAGTAATCAATGTTAATCCTCAGTCACTTATACAAATATACAAAGTGTGGAAATCTTTCTTAAAGTACAACTATAGTTATTGTATTTGATGCTTTATTAAAATTAACCATATGTTGTCCACTTAGAATAATTCTTTTACTTATTTGCAAATGAAGGGTTTCAAGAACATAAACGTAACGGACACAATAATTAAAAATGTGAAAAATCAGAATTTTCGAAACCCACCGCAGGATCCATGCGAAAAATAGATATTTAATTCGTAGATTAGATTGTTTACCTTAAGAAGCTTCACAAATTGGTTGATTAATGGAGATCCAAAGCTTGTTCAATCACCACGCATCCCTCTCTCGCGATCTACGCTCTATCGGTATCCACACGAATGCTTGAACGGAAGGATTGAATGTGTACTGGCACAAACTTGTTTCTTCTTGCTCTCTCCATCTTCTCCCTTGGTGGCTAAGGTTTTAGTAAAAGTCTTGCGCACAAAATCAGCCACACAAGAGATATTATATAGAGAGTATAATAGTAATTATAACTCTTAACTAATTAGGAGTTATAATTAAGTCTCACTTAATTATTTAACAAATAAATTTCATAATTAATATTAGTAAATTTGAATATCATTATTTATCTAATTAGTTAAGTCAAACTTAATTAATATTATAAATAATTCAAATTACTTTAATTTAATTTAAATCCAATTTAAATTAAATAATCCTTCAAGCATTCTTTATGTGTGACCCTATAGGTTATTATTATGTTGGCAACGAATTTTAAATCTAATTTTAAATCGTAAACAATGAGCGGCATCTAGTAATACATCATTGCTACCCAAGTAATAATAATTAAATCGGTGATGGAGTAAACCTTTCGTGAATAATTTACAATGTAATATAATCCCTTTAACAAAATATTATAGATTAAACTAGAGGCATGTAATGTATCATCCTCATCATAGTTTAATCAAAGTTTCCATGATCAATGAGTAGACTATCATATCAAATCAACATTTAAGCGTGGCCACGCATTTCATAGTCTAGCTCACACAAGAGGCCAATAATATCACTCCTAAAATAGGAGGGTTAAATCTCATCTAAATCATTCATATTTCTCATACGATTCATAATATACCCAATGTCTACTTTTATCATTACCCTGTTGTAACGCCCCCAAATCCGGGGTCAAGGGATTTGGTCGTCACTATGAAACCTCAATCGAAATTAACATGTTTAATCAATAAACAAATGCCAACGGAAGATATTTAGCATCTATGACCCCAAACTAATCCAAGATCTTTTAAGGTTACATTTCTAGAAACAAGATATCCAAATTCCATAAATAAATCTTTCACCTTCTTTTAAAACTCTTTTCAACAATAATCAATCTCAAAACTTAACCCGCTAGTATAACTTCGAAAAGAAGTATACTAGGCCCAATTATAAAATACACCACTATAATATAATATAATATAATATAATATAATATAAACAACTTAATCCAATAAAACTTACACTAGTCCGCAAACCCTGGACCAACCACCTTCCAAAAGCTTCTTCTTTGCTTCCTCGAATTACGCAGCTAAATAGCGCAAGTCAATCCTCACTGGAGGTTAAATTTGAAAACAGGCAAGTATGAGCAAAAGAAATGCTCAGCAAAATCATTATAACAAATATAGGGTCGTTTTGATATAAAACCGACATCTGCAATAGCGCAGATCATTTTAAAATCATAATTGCTGAAACATAAATTTTGTTAAAGAATCGGATAATTATTTCTCACTGTATTCAAAACTCTTTTTGATATTTTCGAGCGAACTGCTTCAGCAATACGTTGAATCTTGACGAGAATAAAACTCGTAAAATAGTGTTTACGGAAATATCGTAAACAACCATAACACGAAGCAATGATTATGAAATGAATCATAAACTTTACTCAAAACCGAACTTTTGATATTAATACTTATTTTGCTGTCATATCAAATTAGATATCAATAAGAACTTTAATGCTCACAACATTCCATATTGAAGTCAACATCAATCATCTATACTAATACCACCTTTGATATTTAACAACCTAAATATCCACATCAAGTAGAAACTAAATCTAAAGGGCATTTTACCTTTTATCCAGAACATAACAGTTGATAAATAATTTTTTCTATGATTATAAAAAAAAATGATAATTTAGATTGGGATCATTCTCTGACGGACGTACTATCGCATGCTGATCAGCCCGTGTGATAGCACTGAGTCATGATTCGTAGAAACATGACCCCAAAAACACGAGTACTCAAATAAAAAGGCAATATACCTGCCTGTGGCAAAAATTGAGTCATAATATCTCATATGACACTTAGAAATAGCCCTCCGCTGGACCGTCCGTCCCGGTCACTTACGCAATTTGATCCAATCTTAAAACCGTTTATTGAAAAGGGGTCATAATAATTGAGACCGAAAATAATTTTATTCCCCCATTTTCTTGGGTAGGAATATTCGCAACCAAATCATTTTTCTCAAAGTCCAAAACATTTATAAATCCAGTGATTTGATAATAAAATCACTTAGCTATTCTGAACATAGAATATCATAAGAGTACTTGCATGAACAGAATCATTTAATTCAGCGATATGTAAAACATTTATCTATTCTGAACTGAGAATAGAGAAAACAATACTTGCATAAAAAGATTTATATAAATATCACTTGAACAATAAGTGATGATAGGGATACTTGCCTTTGAGATTTAGTAGTTAGTCACACTCGCAAAGACACATCTATTCTGACATTCTGTCTCAAAACATCTCCGTCTTGCTTTTCAACATTTTACTGATATGCTGCTCCTGCGATTGCTAGAAGCCAGATACCCAATACCATTCCATCATACTCTTTCAATGTCTGGTCCCGATCAACTCGAGCGATCCGCATCTATAATTAAAATATATAATTTTAATCGTCTAAACAATAATTGCTCGATGAAATGCGCGTTAAAACCCTGTCGTCTACCCATACGATAACCCACATATAAAGGAAACAGTCAAACACAAGACTCTTGACTCATGTACGCATGCAATTCACATAACATATAAACACATAAGCCACGTATCAAATAATTCATACCACACATGACTCGATTCACTAAAAGACTTGACTCGGTACTTTAAGAATTTAAAATAGGTGAAAATATGATTTATTGATTAATAAACGTGTCACGCCCTCAATCTCGGGGTTAGGAAATGAGGACTCACACACCTTTAATCTAATAATTAAATATGCATAAATCCCGATTATCTACTAACATGATCAACAGGATAAAGTATGAGACAAGATTATAACTACCAATCAACACAATATAACTTACAAACCCAAATTATTATTAAATAAACAATATCGATTCCGGCTGGGAACCGACAAATAACCCATTGTATCTTTAAACACTTCTTTTTAGGTGCGAGATCACTCATAATTACCACTACCTGCTCTGGCAAACGGAAGCCCTCAACACGGTAGGGACCACCAGGTACGCTCTTACGAGCAGTGCGCCTAAGCCTGGCCATCTTCTTGCTTAACTGCCATGGTTAGATTAAAACAAAACAAATGAGTATAAAACTCAGCAAGCAACTATATAGCAGTTCTATAATATCAATTCTCAATATGCTTTACCAAACTCAGGGCATTCTACTTTATTTGATCTAGGTGGCAGATTTCCAGCTTTTGGGTTAAGGAAAGGTTTTTGAAGGAACAATATGGAGCTTTTAAGGAACAAGGCTCAACGTAGGTCAAAAGCCGACATTCATCACAAATCAATAAAGAATCAGAATAGATCTTTCAATAGAGGAAAGCAATAGTATTTCAATATATGGAATCAATCATATGATCAACAGATTTAAGAATCAGGGTTCTCGAGCTTTAAGCTTCACATTAACATAATCAACTCTTTTCAAAGCAATATAAACCATTATCATTTTCAAAAATCAATTTACTGAACAGAAAGTTTCAGTTCCCTTTTTAAATAATCATTTAGAACCCTTGATTGGATCACTTTATCTTTCCATTTCATATTAATACGGGTGATCAGCCCGTACCGACCTCCATCCGGTCTTTAAGGTACCAATCGACATAATTTCAGCCTTAAGTTGGACTAGCCCCGCTAGCCTCTTACCATGACTGGACTAGTCCCACTAGCCTCTTACGTCCCAATCCAATCCATCAGGAATTCATTTAGAAAACCTTGAGTTGGAAAAACAAATAGGTTTTCTAAAATTCATTTTATCATTACCAAGAATTTGAAATCATTCGGACTTTTTCAAGTCGAAACTCATTCTTAATTCAGATTTTAAGGAAACAAAGTTCAGGGGGTGATTCAAAGATAAGCAAGGAACAATTCATAAGAATTATGTATCAGGGATAACAAAGCACTTAAGTTTGAAGGATCAACATCTGTTTAGAGATCAATAGGGTGATCAGGAGGAACAGGGTATCATTAAACAGGGTTAACAAGGATAATCAGAGGGTTCAATATATTTCATGGCTCAATACATAATTTGAATAGAAAGGACAGATTATCAAAGGGTTGAATCATTAAGTTTATCAATAACAGTTTATCAAGAACAAAGGCGGGGTACCTCAATTCAATATCAGGGTTTCATAATTAAACAGTTCAATACTCTACATGGTATGAACAACATTCTCTTTATAACCATTTACACAAGTAATCAGAGTTACTTGCCTGGATTTGCTTTCCTGAAGGTTGAACTACTACCACCTAGTAAATCCTTTTCTTTCCTAGCCTGAATGCCCTCACGCTCCGAATCTATAATAAAACCAAAACCTTAATCAGATTCTCAACTCTCGTTCCTGGAACGTTTACTATTTACGCTAATCCTATCAAACGATTGACCTTAACTATACGAGTATAGTTACACAAATACACATATCATATAATATACTTCACTCTTACCCTTTATACTTTCAAGTATTCAACGAACAACTTATATCTTAAAACACACTTTTAATTCGACTTTAAACCAAATCAAGCAACCACAACTCACATGAGTACACATTTCATTCAAAACTCAATTCCATAATCGTAACACTACTTATAACCGTTTAGAATCAAGGCAACTAATTCTTCTTTTTAAGATTCTATAATTCGAACCAAAAATAGCAAATAAGCAAGCAATTCTTAAAATTTTCACATGCAATCACCTAGTTATCTTCTATAATCAAATCCATCACTTAAATTTGAATTTGACTTCTTAAAAAAATCATGATCCATTCGGCCCTACTATAAATACCAATCAAAATCAATCAATTTTTCATACCAAATCCACATAAACACATAAACAATCATTTAGACATATAATCCAACTTAATATTCTTATAAAACAACTATACCATTCGAATTTCTCAAGAAATACAACATACAACTTTAATTTAATCTTACAAATGACATGCAAGAGTATTTTCATGGTTTAAACCTAAATCCTAGTTGATTCAAGCAAGAATAACACACCAAGTTGCTATCTTCTTCTATATTAAGCAAGAATTCGAACCAAACATAACACAATCCCACATGCATACTCGAATTTAACCTTTAATTCAATTTAGGCCCTTAGTTAATCCATCAATTTCAAAAATAACTATCAAACAATCATTTTTATCAACCAAAATCAATTTATTCTTTGATAACCCAAAACCCTATTCGGCTTTTACACTAATCAACACATGCATGGAAAATTTCGACCCTTTACACTACCAATCACTCTAATCAAACAATAATTTCTAAGATTAGACATTAACAACTCATTTTCATCAACTAACATCAACTTAATTCTTTTAAAAAAATCAAAACCCATTCGGGTGTTTTCAAGATTAACACATGCAACAATCAAAAGAACAAGTTTTGGTGTAGTAGAGTTCAGTGGTTACATCATTACTCACCACCGATTCACCGGAGTTCATCACCGGTGGCGGTGGCCTCACGGTGGTGCCCTCATTCGAGGGTATCCTACCATAAAACCTCCGATTATTTTCTAAAATCACAACAACAAACACATACAAGACAAGATCACCATTAGTTCACTTCATCTTGTTTTTATAAAGCAATAATTTGGCCTAGCCGAACCTACACACACGCACACATCCCACATGCAAGTATCAAACTATGCATGCAATAGGATTAGAGCTCATATATGGAACAAGAACGAATTTCCATGGAAGAATCCATAAAAATCAAGTGTAGAAGAGTGATATACCGAGTGGAATAGAGAGAGAGAAGAGAGTGAGCTTCGAGAGTGAGAGAGATGAGAGAAAAAGAGAGAATGAAAGTGTGGCCGGGTGGAAAGAAAGGAAGGAAGAGGAAATGAGTGTATATATATGCTTAGAGGGCAGGGGCGTTTTAGTAATCAACTAATCCCCACTTATGTTGATTAATCTTTTTCTTTTTACTCAAATAAGATAAAAACTAAATATAAATTATATCTCTCTCAAAAAGTTGAAAATTATTGCAAATGACAATTTCAAAATGTAGATCTCGAAATTAGCTTTCCGACCATTACTCATAATAAGGTTTTGAGCGTACGGTTGATTTTATATGAATTTCCAAATCTCGCCTTAATAATAACATTTTTCCACATAAAATCAATTTAAAAATGCAAAGACCACCAAATAAATCCACTTATCATTTTTAAAAAGTCTCTAGGACTACTAAGAAGATATTAAAACAAATCCCATGTTTTTATCTTACTCAGATAATTTTATAAAAATGCACGAAGGTTAATTAGACCTTTATTTAAGTCACATAATTCCTTAAAAATTCATAATAATGTCACAGAACACATAGTCATGCACACAGACAACAATATCACATATATAATCACATAACGACTCAGGTCTAATCATGGAATTTATCCTTCTTTAATCTTTATCCTTTTATACGCGTACCGGGTCACGTTCAGCCTGACGGCCCGACGCTCAGTGTTTCGATTACGCTTCTCATTATCTTTTCCAATCAACACGTCACTTAGGACGAAATACTTTATTTACTCATTCATTTCATTCAATCACACATAATTCACAATTTATATTCTTTAATTCCTTATTAGGACGGGTTCCGTTCTACCTGACGGCCCGACAATACAGCTTAACTCCTAAGCTGACTCTTTAAATTGGAATGTTTTTATTTACGCTCCTATATTCTAATATACAGCAAAGACGTTTGATCAACACTTAATCACATATTATAATCACATAACATACTTTATTGACTTGATTACGTCACAAAATTCTCAGTCGTCACAAAACGACTCAGAATAATTTGCAAAAACAATCGAGTCCTCGAAACAAAAGAATTTAGGTCTAGAAAGTATTTTTAAAGAAAGCAAAATATTTTTCTGAGTCCATACGCGTTCGTTTCGTAATAAACGGATGAACAGTTTATTTAATACGAATAAAATAAGAATAAAGCATTTAATAATATTTATCGAGGTTTAATAATATTTTAAAGCTCGAAACTATTTTTTGGAATTTTTAAATCATAAGAAATAATTAACTCTAATTAAATAATTAATTAAAATTCATTAAATAAATAATTTAAATTTATTTTCGAATAATAATAAAAATAATAATCTTTGGAAATAAAAATAATATTTTCTTGAAAATTGGACAACACCTCCTCTATTTCTCGGACTGCAAGTCGATATCATATCGACACGACCAACAACAATCAACACAATAATTTATATTTACGCGTATAAACACTCCAGAAATGAATAACACGGTCAAAAATGACTTCTACAACCACTTCTAAAAATTATGAAATAAATATATAAATACTAACATGCTATAATATACCCAAAATATAAAAGCAGAATCTCGGAATCCTTACCCAAAATAAATTCTGGTCACCCCAAGGAGAATATCTGATATCCGGAAAATATCTCCAGAAAAATCTGAAATTAATAGCCATAGACATATACACGTTGAGATGCCATGTGGAGTAATCACCGCCTCCAAACCCTTTTTCTATGCCCCAAAAATAAATTAAGATGGAAAATATGCTTCGTAAATTTTATTCTCAAAACCTTGCAATATATATACCTATGCGTAGGTATCGAAGCGTTGATCGTTTATATATATAATAATTAAAATTTGGATGTACGGTTTGTAAGATATGAATTTTTGAAAATTCAAAGTATATATTAATATACAGGAGAGTAGAGACCGAAAAAATAAGGGGAGGAGTTTGTTTGTGTAAAAAGAATAAATGAAGGGGGGGTGGCGGTGGTTTACATGGGAGAGATTGGGGTATAATAGGATAAGGGGTAGGTAGTAATCGGGTAGATAGTTTTAGGATTTTGTTTTAATACTTTTTTTTTTGCTTTTGCTGTGAAACTGCCACGCATATGTGGCTATATAGAAATAATCCGGAAATAAGGACCCGTGGGTTTTTTTTTTCCGTTTTGGCAGCCTGGTTTATTTCATGTTTTGTATTTTAACGAACCAAATTTGTGGATAAAAATTAAGTCAAAAATTCTCAATAAATTTTTAAAACAATTTTTGAAACACAATTTATACCCGCTTTTAACAATTAAATGATTCAACGCGTGGGTAAAATTAATCCCAAAAATTCCCAAAATAATTTTAAAATTCTCAGAATATTTCAAACTTCAATACGTATGAGTTTCATAATTTTTGAAGGATTTTGGAATTAAATACGGATTTTACAAATAAATGAAATCAGAAAATCATACAGGGCTTAATAATTGATGAAATATTGATTTCTAAATTTTATAAAATCCCAAAAATAATTATTGTAATTATAAAGTCATAAAAATAATTTTAAAGATAATTTAATTATTTATGAAATTAAATTTTCAATAAAATCACTTTTAAAGACAAAAACAAAATGGTATGACTCAATAATTAATAATACAAATAATTCTCAATCACAACTGAGTCCCACACAATTAATAATACATACAACACATAACAAATAAAATATCCATCCAATCCCTAATATTACTAAACGAACTCAATTTACCGATATCAATAAAATGATCGGTTTTCAAATAAACTTTTGAAAATAATACATTTAAGTAAATATTTTCTGAATTAACAAGGATAGACACAACACTTAACAATTAGCACATTACCATTTAATAACACCAACTTGTCAAACAAGAATAAAATATCCACCATTTTATTACTTATAAATCATAATAGCACATATATATATTCAAATAATAATTATAATAATTCTAAAAATACGGAATATTACACCGGTCAAGGATAACTTTTAATGGAATCAATGTATATTAATTCTCATATAGAAATATAATGACTTCAGGTCTAAGGACCATAACATCATTATCACTGTGAGAATTACTTATGACACAACAGACATGTAGAATCTCAGTCAACAATCACACCAGTCTCAATACATTATTATTGTCCCTTAATAATAATACTCGACTAGGGACCTTTAGAAATATTGATACTATTCTCATAATCTCATTTCTAAGTCACGTACTTAGAGATATTGAATTCCTATCATATTCCAAGGACATTTATTAATCTAACATTTATATCGCAGTAAATTAAGAATTAATAGATTATAAAGGAATAATCGATAGAACATAAATATTAATAATCCAAATCTCTTAAACTATGTTACGTCACACATACTGTAGAAGGGGGTTGAATACAGTGTCTAGCACAATCAAATCGAATTAAAAACACAAGTATGAAACACATAATAATCTTATTAATAAAACAGTATTACAATGGAACCGTTCTCTCTCAGTGATGAACAAATATCACGAGAGCTGCTAGGGTTACAATGAATAATATTCTAGATTAAGATAACACATATAGTGTAAACCCTATGTTGTGTTTATATAGACACACAGTTACAAGATAATCTTCTAATTGATATCGAACATAAGTCTGCATCCTAAAATATATCAACTAGTTATCTTTTCTTCCAAGTATTCTATTCTTCATAGAATTCTTCTTCATGCATATCTCTTCTTGTTTTAGTCTCGATCTTCTTTCCTTTCAATCAGCCGCCTTCCTTATCTGAAAGTCTCCTTAAGTCCTGATATTATCTCCTGATAAATATATTCTGATAACTTAAGTTCTGACTTCAGTATAAGTACTGATTTCCAGTTAAGTCATGATTTGTCCTGTTAGTTAAGATCTAAAAACTAAACACAAATCATTATTAGACATGACATCACAAATATATCTAACAATCTCCCCCAACTTGTAAATTAGCATAATATACAAGTTCAATAGATATTTGATGATGTCAAAAACATTAAGTACAAATGCATGAGAATTTGACTAGATAACTACAACTTACAGTCCTTATAGCTTTACCATCCTTAAAGTCTGATATCAGCTTCAGTCTGTATATCCTTCAAAATTTAAGCAGTTGTAGATCTTTGAATTGGCTTCAGTATGTGATCTCTTTAATATCAGGAGTTGTTCTGAGATAGTTCTTCAACAGACTTCTCTCAGCATATTCAAGTTCATTCTGCATCCTCCTTTTTGCATCTTTAAGTTCAACTGTATCTTCAGCTGTTTGGAAGATAGCAGCCCTGAGATTATTTATTTTTGCTTTCCTTATATTTTGATCCAATCTGATGATATAGGCTTTATCAGACTCTAGATTGAATTGAAGTCCCTTAATACCAGAAAATGTAGTGATGATTTTTGCAGTATTAGGCTTCATTTCAACAATATCACCATTGTGATCTCTGTACTTAGGAAAATATGGTTTGTCAGACTTTACAGAATAAAGTCCCTTCTATCTTTAAATATCAGATTTAAAATAATTGGCAGCACCATTTGTTGATCTGTTCTTTAGTTGAAGTAGAAATAGAACATGTTCCAGTTCTTCAAAATACTTCAATCTAATAGCATTCTTCCTAATCTAGAATACCTTCCCATCTGTCATGAAATATAACATGATATCTTTTTTCAAAACAGAGTGGTAAACCATTTGTACAGACTCTAGTTGATTCAATCTTTCAGGAGTTGCTCCTACTTCTGGTTCACTTAAGGAAGTTGGATCATTGGTAGTGTTGTGTATTCTCTTCTCTTTAGAACTACCCAATCTTGATTTGTCTATAGCTTCCTTTCCTCTAATAACTCTTGCATCAAAACCAATTGATGCAGTCTTCAAAATTTGAGTAGATTGTTGAGCTTTGGTAAAACCAGGTAGTAGCATCCTTGAAGGTTTAACATGAGCAATGTCAGAGGTTTCCTTTCCTTTATCTTCTGATATCAAGCCAACTTGAGCTATGTCAGAGGTTGCTTGCTTCTTTGTAATATCAGATTTTACTAAGTCCTGATCTTGAACAATATGAGCTCTGTCAGAGGTTGTTTGAATATCCTTCTTCTTCAAAATCAGACTAGTATCTTCATCAGATTTTGCTTGCAGATCCATGATTGGCATATATACCTTTACAGGTTCATCAATTTTTGCTTTGCCCTTGAATCTAAGATCTACCTCCACTTGTGATTTGGTTTTGGTTGCCTCAGAATTTGTCTTCTCCTTAATCACAATTCCCTTAGGCTTTGGAAGTTTCTTTTTAACAATAAAAGCTTTAGACTTGGATTTGACATTTTCTGCTTTAAGTCTGGCTTCTTCTTCCTTTAGACTTTCAAAGTCCATTCCTGGATTTTCTTTGAGAAATAGTCTTTTTGAAATTTCTTCATCCAGCTTCTGTAACTTAGGGTCTTGATAGTAAACTGTTGTTTCCTTCCCCTTAAGCTTCAATGTCTGCATAAACTTCTGTGATTCTTGACTTTCACCCTGTATAGGAACATCAGGCTTTGTCAGAACTTGTTTACTAGAACTTATTCTTCTATCAGCATCAGAGCTTGACCTCTGTGTAGAATTTTCAGCTTTCCTAGATGAAGACCCTGGACCTTGACCTTGACCATGACCTCTACCCTTTTCAGAGTTTCCCTGGTCATCATTTCCATCATCCTTACCCTTCAGTGGTTGAATAGATTTGCATTTGGACTTAATCACTTTCTCCCCCTTTTTTGGCATCAACAGGTAGAAGAAGAGAGACAAGCAATTCCACTGAGGATTGGATCTCACTAAGTTGAGTTTGCTGAGAAGCTTGATTCTTTAGAATTTCAGAAATCTGATCTTGTTGCTTCTCCTGAGTCTTTTCAATATACCCAATTCGGTCAAAGGCTGGCTTAAAAAATCTGTTCTTTTCCAATTTTACATTCATATCTTGCTGGATCAGTGATTCTTGAATTTTGTTCACCTTGTCATGAGTTATTGAGTGTTGACCTTGAAGGTGCCTGGTACTCAATGCAGTAGCTCTAAGCTGTGCCTTGAAATTATCATTTATCAACATTTCATCAGCTTTGGCTAGGTGCTCAACAAGTATGTTCTGAGTTGGAACAAAATCAACTGTGTTCCACTCCTTAGTCCACTCCTTTCCTCTAGGAGTTTCAGTCCAAGGTACCGGTGCATCCTCTCTAACAAACTTCTTGATTAGATCAGCTTTGGATAGAGCTTGTTGAGGTGCATGTCCAGATGGACCAGCTGCATCAGCATCTATATTTGTAGCAGCTTCACAAGTAATTTCAATATTGTC
Source organism: Apium graveolens (assembly GCF_009905375.1). Taxonomy (NCBI): domain Eukaryota; kingdom Viridiplantae; phylum Streptophyta; class Magnoliopsida; order Apiales; family Apiaceae; genus Apium; species Apium graveolens. The sequence continues at coordinate 118,450,548 of NC_133655.1, forward strand.
AGCATCAGAACTTACAGAGCCTGCAATATCAGCATCCTCTGATAGAATAACAGTATGTGAGGCTATAGAGGTTTCAACATCATCCTCTATATTCTGATGTGCAACTAAGTTCTGACCAACATCCAAATTTTGATGCCCACCTAATATCTGATCTTCAGCATCTAGATTCAGAATTGGTGTTGTTGGAATATCTGCATTGAAATCAGCATCTAGAAGTGCTGTTGTTGGTGGAATAACTTGAGTGGGTGGAGCTTCCAAGTACAGAACATTAGGTACAATCAAGTTGTAAATATCTATTTCATCACTTGTACCTGGATCTTCAGCATGTACTGGATCATTAATAGGAGACTTGTGAGCTGATTCAGCAGTGGGAAGTAATTCAATTACTATAGGTTCTGTTGGGATCAGAGATTCCTGACCCCTTTCCTTAGCTGCTGCTTCCAGGATTTCTTCAGAGTGTGATGATTCACTTACATCCCTCCTGGCTCTTTGCTTAAGTCTCTTTGCTGAAGGAGAGACTTTGGGAGCTTCATCATTAGAATTTAGCTTTCTAATCCTTTTGAGGGGCCTAGAACTCCCAGTTTCAGTATCTTTCTGAGAAGAGATCTTCTCAGCTTCTACAACAACAGGTTCTGATATTGGAACCTGTTCCTCAGTATCTGACTCATCTCTCAGAATAATTCTCCTTCTTTTTTGCTGAGACTGAGGCACAGACTGTGTCCTCTTGGGTTTTGAAGATGAAGGCTTCACTGGATGTGCTGAAGTGTGTGGTTGAGTTTGAGGTTGGTGAGAGATGGTATCGTCTGATGGCTGTTGTGTTGGTTGTGATGAGTTGGTGGGTTGGACATCAGGATAGACATATGTATAGGTTTCTGGATCAGCATTTACCAAGACTTGTGTTACTGATTGAGGGATCTGTAAAGGTCTCAACACCTTTTTCTTGATATCAGAATTTAACAGGTCATTAAAGGCTCTTTTTGCAAGTTTAAAGGGTGAAATATGGTCACTGAACAATTGGGGTTCATCAGCACAACAGTAACTATATATAAGCTGACAGAATCTAGCAAAATATACTACATTCCTATCTTCTGTCATCCTATCCCCTATAAAACCTAGCACAACACTTGCAAAATCAAAATGAGTTTGATTGATAAGGGCATACCCGATTTGCTGACTCATGATGGGAATAGCAGCAAAGTTGGAGCATTTATTAGCAAATGCCTTGGTGATACAGTCAAAGAAATAACTCTATTCCTTTCGGATATGTGATATTTTCAGTTGACCTAGCTTGCCCAAGCTTTGCTCAAAGCCCAGACTGGCCAAAGCTGCTGTAAAACAGGATCCTCCACTGTTGAGAATGTACAATCTTCTGGTAAGTGGAGAGCTTTACGAACAGTCGATTTGGTGACCACATACTCTACATCTCCTGATGTGAAAATTATGCTTGGAGAACCAGCAGCACCACCATCATCATATAACCCAGTTCACCAGAACGTCATTACTTGTTTTCCAGAAATAGATTGGGGTTCAGTCAGAGCATACCCAATCTCACTATTAGATAAGAAATCTTGTATAAAGTGCAGATCTGATGGAGCTTCAGCCTTGTTCAAGATTGCAGAATAGTTATTTGGTACGAACTTGGCTCCATCAACAATTAAATCCTTGGGTACCATCAGAAATAAGTGAGAAATAAGTGTACCTGAAAGGTGTTTGATGAAATGTCTGTATAGAAAACCGTCAGAAAATGTGAGAGAATAAGAAAAAGAGAGAGGGAATAGAATAGAAATGTGAATAAAAGATTTGAAAATCTTTTATCTCTTTTACTTAGACAACCCACGTGACAACAATTATTGAGAAGTGGAACATACCTTACACTTGTCAGCCATGCAGCAGTTAAGACAAAAGTTAATGGGCACGGTAAATAAGTAATTATTACTTTGCACGTTCAGTTTTTCAAAAAGAAACTGTTCCCACTAAACAAATGATTATTACTGCTTTATCTCACATAGTCCAATATTCTGAAAAATATAACCGTTTAAGTATAGACTTAAAAGTAAACCAAGTAAATAAATACTGCCACATCAGCATCAGAACTTGATTATTATCAGAATTTAAAAGTCATCAGAATATGGCTCCTTAACTCAAAAAGTGAATGTTTATTTCTGTAATTCTTTACACAAATACTGATATGGTTTCAACAGAACTTAATCATCAAAACTTCCATCAGAACTTGTCCTCAGAATTTATGCAACTGACACTTAAACTGTTCAACTAAAACAACATTGATCACCATAGTAATTTTCATCATTCATATGGAGTGTAAGTGTGTGCATTAAGCTAAATATCAGACAAAGAGTAAAGTCTGATTCACTTCAGTACATCTTAGAAATAAGGCATAACTAAGAACTTTTCTCAAAATCTATCATTAGTCTGAAGTCTACTCTAGAATGAGTTTATGCATGAATCCACCTCAACTGTTTTGTGCTCATTTTATACATCTTTTAAAATTACTTTTTACAGTGGCTTCTCAAAGTAAGTGGGTCATGACTGCTTATCAGAATTTATGCTATTATCAGAGTATTTCTCCAGTAATCAGAGAATGTGAAAAGTCACCAAGAAAAAATATTTTGCTTTTCTAATGCATATTACTTAACACCAGCAATGCACTTGGGTCTTCCGTTTCACATATATTTTTCTCTATATCTCAAAGGAGTACCTAATTTTTATTTCTTTTCTTTTTCTTTTTCCTTTTCTTTTGATAAGTGAGGTTTATCAGAACTTAGTACATCCATAAGATTTACAAACATCAGAACTTAACATATAAGAAGCATCATTCTAGTTTTTGACTTAGTAATAAGATACACAAAGTAAACATAACTAAGCTCAATATCGGAATTTGCTTGTGTTAAGAGAGTTCCACATAAACAATTACTTCAAACATGGGATCTTTAGTATATTAAAGACTACTAGGTCAGCATCTAGCACAGTTATCCTCATTGGATTAAATAGTCACAGAAACATTCATATCACTATCAGAGTTTAGAAATTCACATCAGACAACAATCAACACTTAAGGAAATTTCAATTTAAGCACAGACTACATAGTAATATCTGTAAATACTGATCATAAAGTCTGATGTATCAGAACATAAACTAAGCAGATTTAGAGAAAGAACCTGAAACCATTCTAAGTTCATTTATAAATCTTGTAAAAGTAGCTTCACATAGTGGTTTTGTGAAGATATCTGCTAGTTGTTGATCTGTTGGAACAAAATGCAATTCCACTGTACCTTCCATCACATGTTCCCTTATGAAGTGGTACCTTATGCTGATGTGCTTTGTCATTGAGTGTTGAACTGGATTACCCGTCATAGCAATATCACTTTGATTATCACAGTAAATAGGGATTTTAGAAAATTCTAACCCATAATCCAGTAACTGATTCTTCATCCAAAGAATCTGTGCACAACAGCTTCCTGCAAAAATGTACTTTGCCTCTGAAGTTGATCTGAAAATTAACTTTTGTTTCTTGCTAAACCAAAAAACTAATCTGCCTCCAAGAAATTGGCAGCTTCCACTTGTGCTTTTCCTGTCAATTTTACACCCTGCAAAATCTGCATCTGAGTAACCTATTAGCTTAAAGTCTAATTCCCTAGGATACCACAATCCTAGATCAGCTGTACCCTTAAGGTACTTGAAAATTCTTTTCACAGCTGTTAAGTGAGGTTCTCTTGGATCTGCTTGAAATCTTGCACAAAGACAGGTAGCATACATGATATCAGGTCTACTTGCAGTTAGATAGAGTAATGAGCCAATTATACCTCTGTAATCAGTAATATCTACTGATATACCAGTATCCTTATCCAATTTTATTGCAGTGGCCATAGAAGTGGATGTACTTGAACAATAATGCATTCCAAATTTCTTCAACAAATTTCTGGTGTACTTAGATTGACAAATAAAAGTTCCTTCTTCGTTCTGCTTGACTTGAAGGCCCAGAAAATAGCTAAGTTCTCCTATCATACTCATTTGATATCTTGACTGCATTAGCTTGGCAAACCTTTTACAAAGTCTGTCATTTGTAGAACCAAAAATGATATCATCAACATATATCTGTACCAAAAGTAAGTCCTTTCCATGGTTGAGATAGAATAAAGTTTTATCAATAGTCCCTCTATTGAATCCACTTTCCAGAAGAAACTGAGCTAATGTCTCATACCATGCTCTTGGAGCTTGCTTAAGGCCATAAAGTGCTTTATCAAGTCTGTAGACATGATGAGGAAATTTTGAATCTATAAAACCTGGAAGTTGTTCAACATAAACTTTTTCTTCCAATTCTCCATTAAGAAAAGCACTTTTTACATCCATTTGAAAGACTGTAAACTTTTTGTGAGCAGCATAAGCCAAAAATATCCTTATGGCTTCCAATCTAGCAACTGGTGCAAATGTTTCATCATAATCAATTCCCTCCTATTGAGAATATCCTTTTGCAACCAGCCTTGCTTTGTTCCTTGTATTATGCCATCACTATCAGTTATGTTTCTGAATACCCACTTTGTACCAACAACTGATCTGTTCTTTGGTCTTGGCACTAGGGTCCATACTTTATTTCTTTCAAATTCATTTAACTCTTCCTGCATTACTTGCACCCAATCAGCATCTTGAAGAGCTTCTTCCACTTTCTTTGGTTCAGCCTGAGAAAGAAAAGAGTGATAGAGACATTCATTTGATGTTGCTGTCCTAGTTCTTATACCTGCTTTAGGATCTCCAATAATCAAGTCAGGTGTATGTGCTTTAGTCCACTTCCTTGCAGATGGAAGATTATCTCTAGAACTGGATGCTCCCCCATGATCCATGCTGTCTCCATCAACATTCTATGATGCTCCCCCTGAAATTATGCTCTCTGAGTTGGATCCTTCAGAATTTGAGTTTCTTGAATTATCAGAATTTGGCCCATCAGAACTTGATGAATCAGAATTTGAGTTTCCAGAAATATCAGAACTTGCCCCATCAGAACTTGATGAATCAGAACTTGAAGAGACTGTTCTTGGTTCTGATGTTTCTTAAGATGTGGTTGGATCTTCAATATGCTCCCTCTGCACAGGTGCATTTTCCTTTGGCATAGTCACCACAGTTTCAATAACATCAGAGTTTAACCCATCAGAGTTTCCAATATCAGGATTTAGACTATCAGAATTTACAGAATCAGAATTTAAAGCTTCATTCTCAAATCTCAGCTGATCATGATCATTGAAATCTTCAAGTCCAGTAATCTTCTTATCATCAAAAGAGACATTGATAGATTCCATGACAACCCTTGTTCTTAAATTGTAGACTCTGAAGGCTTTTGTGGAAAGTGGATATCCAACAAAAATTCCTTCATCAGCTTTTAGATCAAATTTAGATAACTGTTCAGGATGAGTCTTAAGAACAAAACACTTGCATCTAAATACATGAAAGTACTTCAGATTTGGCTTTTTTTTTCTTCACCATCTCATATGGTGTCTTTCCATGCTTGTTGATAAGTGTTGCATTCTGAGTAAAACAAGCAGTCTGCACAGCTTCAGCCCAAAAATAGGTTTGTAACTTTGCTTCATCAAGCATAGTTCGTGCAGTTTTAATAAGAGTTCTCTTCTTTCTTTCAACAACTCCATTTTGCTGTGGAGTTCTAGGAGCAGAAAATTCCTGCTTGATTCCATAGTCTTTGCAGAACTCTTCCATAATCAAATTCTTGAACGCAGTGCCATTATCACTTCTTATGATTTTCACAGAGTCTTTAACCAATTTATCCAGTTGTTTGACATGATCAATCAAAATAGATGAAGTTTCACTTTTTGTGAGCAAGAAATACATCCATGTGTATCTAGTAAACTCATCTACTATGACCATAACATATTTCTTCTTTGCAATAGACATGACATTCACTAGACCAAATAGATCAACATGTAGTAGGTGATAAGGCTCAAGAATTGAAGATTCAGTCTTGCTCTTGAATGAAGATTTTCTTTGTTTTGCCTTTTGACATGAATCACAAAGGCCATCAGGAGCAAATACCGATTTTGGCAGTCCTCTCACAAGATCTTTCTTGACTAGTTCATTTATATTGCTAAAATTTAAATGAGAGAGTTTTTTGTGCTAATCCCAGCTTTCTTCAATTGATGCTCTACTTAACAGATAGATTATAGAACCATCAGAACTTGTTGAAAGCTTGGCTTCATAAATGTTACCATTCCAGTATCCTTTCAGAACAACTTTGCCTGTAGATTTGCTTACAACTTCACAGTGTTCTTCAAAGAAGTCCACATGATAACCTCTGTCACAGATTTGACTAACACTTAGAAGATTGTGTTTAAGTCCTGAGACTAGAGCTACTTTTTTAATGATGACATTCCCAAGATTGATATTACCATATCCTAGAGTTTTTCCCATGTTGCCATCTCCATAAGAAACACCTGGGCCAGCTTTCTCCACAAAGTCTGATAGCAGGGCTTTATTTCCAGTCATATGTCCTGAACATCCACTGTCCAGAACTAGGATGTTTTTCCTGTTGCCCTGCAATCACAAAGACCACTAATGATTAGTTTTAAGGACCCAGACTTGCTTGGATCCTTTGGCCTTATTAAGTTGGTTAACATTTCCAGCGGATTTAACATCAGAGTTTATGTTAATATTTTTCTTATCAGAATTTACAATATCAGACTTTGCATCAGAACTTACACTAGAAGGAATAATGCTAACTTTCTTTAAAGAAGGTTTTATTTAATAATAATCATAGTACAAACTATGATATTCCTTACAAGTATAAATGGAATGTCATAAACTACCACAATGAAAATCAGGATTTTGTGGCTTAAACCTAACAGACTGACTCTTAACTCCTGACTTAGAAGGTAAGGAGTTTATATTCTTATTCTGCCTGCAATAAGAAGACAGATGGTTAGAATTTCCACAGTTATATCATTTCTTTCTAGGAGCATTAGGAACAGGCATAAAATTATTGCTTTTATTCACACCTTCCTTTCCATTCCTATTTTTCCTAGGTGGCTTTACCTTGTTTACATTCTTAATCTCTTTCAGCTTATACTTAAGCTGCTTCTTTGTCATTAAGCCTATGTTAACTTCAGTTGGCTTATCCTGTTTTGGTTTGACAGAAGTTAATTTCTCTTTAACTTCTGATTTATCAATATCAGACTTTACAGCTACAAACTTAACAGGATTTACCTTTGGCTTTTGTTTAACAACTATAGGCTCAATTTCTACAGTTCCTTTATTATTCTTATCATCTCCATAACCTAAGCCCTCTTTCCAGTTTCCACTACTTAACAAATTCTGAGTTGTTCTTCCGGAGTTAGTCCAAGTCCTGATAATCTCTCTTTCCTTTTCTAACTCAGTTTTTAGAGATTGATTCAATTTTAACACTTCATCTCTAACATAAAAACCATCATCTCTTTCTTTATGAGTTTGATGGAACATAACTAACTCCTTTTCTAAATAGTCAATCCTTTTCTTAAAAGCCAAATTTTTAGAAGTTAACCTTTTACATGTTAAAGTTTGATCTCTATAACTAATGAACATGGTTTTAAGATATCTTCTCAACTCAGTAATATCATCAGTATGAAAAGCATAAGTTGTTTGAGGTACCTTTAACTCAGCAGCTTCAGAACTGCTATCAACATTTGCCATCAAAGCATAGTTCACCTCACTTTCAGAATCTGAAGTGTCTGTCCAGCTTTTCTTCTTTGTGATAAGTGCCTTGCCTTTTTCACCTTTTCCTTTCTTGCAGTCAGGAGATATGTGGCCTTTCTCACCATAATTGTAGCATTTAACATTTGAGTAGTCTCCTCTGTCAGACTTTCCAGCTTTACCTTCAGATTTTCTGAATCCCTTCTTACCAGAACTTCCACTTTTCCTGGAAAACTTCTTTCCCCTTCTGAATTTCTTGTAAGCTATCTTTGTGTACCTTTCACAGCTTCATCATCTCTTCATCAACATCCATCCCAGACAGACTTTCAGAACTTGATGACTCAGTATCAGACTTTGTGATGAGAGCCTTTCCTTTGCCTTTCTTTGAGACAACCACTTTGGGGGATTCCTCCTCAGCCTTAAAAGCAACTGTTTTTGACTTTCTCCCATGCATCTTGCTTCTTTGATCCATCTCAAGTTCATGAGTTTTGAGCATACCATAAATTTCATCAAGAGTAGTTTCATCAAGAGCATAGTTGTCTTTTATAGTAGTTGCCTTCAAATCCCAACTTTCAGGAAGAGCTAAAAGGAATTTAAGATTAGTATCTTCAAGATCATATTCCTTATCCACCAGTGACAGATCATTCAAGAGTTTGACAAATCTGTCATATAAACTAGTTAATGACTCATCAGGTTTTGAGTCAAAGTGCTCATACTCTTGAGTGAGTATAGTCCTCCTGTTCTTCTTAATTGAGTCAGTTCCTTGACATCTAGTCTCTAAGGCATCCCATATCTCCTTTGCAGTCTTGCAGTTAATTACCTTGTTTGACATGACATTATCAATGGCACTATACAGCAAATGTCTTACCTTTGTATCCTTGGCAATATATGAGATATCTTCAGTTGTATATTCACTTTTCTCCTTTGGTACAGTCTGTGTTGGCTGATCTGTAACTACAACAGAGAGGTTGGTTGGCTTATGTGGTCCTTCATTAATTCTGTTAAGGTATTCTGGATCTGTAGCTTCTAGAAACATAGACATCCTCACCTTCCATATGGGATACTCAGAAGGTTTTAGTATGGGAACCCTAATAGTCTCATATCGATTATGGATTTGAGTCTTTGGAGTTTCTTCAATTTTGGTGGGCTTGGTTGGAGTTTGTGCTTCTTCAGACATGATTGTTTTTGGTTCTTTACTGTATTTATGTTAACAGATGGCTCTGATACCACTTGTAAGGTCACACACACTGTAGAAGGGGGTTGAATACAATGTCTAGCACAATCAAATCGAATTAAAAACACAAGTATGAAACACAGAATAATCTTATCAATAAAACAGTATTATAATGGAACCGTTCTCTCTCAGTGATGAACAAATATCACGAGAGCTGCTAGGGTTTACAATGAAGAATATTCTCCATTAAGATAACACATATAGTGTAAACCCTATGCTGTGTTTATATAGACACACAATTACAAGATAATCTTCTAATTGATATTGAACATAAGTCTGCTTCCTAAAATATATCAACTAGTTATCTTTTCTTCCAAGTATTCTATTCTTCATAGAATTCTTCTTCATGCATATCTCTTCTTATTTTAGTCTCGATCTTCTTTCCTTTCAATCAGCCGCCTTCCTTATCTGAAAGTCTCCATAAGTCCTGATATTATCTCTTGATAAATATCTTCTGATAACTTAAGTTCTGACTTCAGTATAAGTACTGATTTCCAGTTAAGTCCTGATTTGTCCTATTAGTTAAGATATGAAAACTAAATACAAATCATTATTAGACATGCCATCACAAATATATCTAACAAACTAAAACATCATAGTGTTGTCTCTAGGGCACAAACACTAACAATCTCCCACTTGCATTAGAGCCAATCACCCTTGTATCTAATACTCATGGAACTAGTATGGCCATCGTGCTTCTGCTCCGACAAAGCCTTAGTCAGTGGGTCTGCAACACTATCATTACTATGCACTTTACATTTATACTTGATCATTAATCTCATTAATAAGGTGATATCGCCTAAGGACATACCTATACAGTCTCCTTGGATGTTTCAGAAGTATAAATATATTCGGTTTCCATTATAGAAACATTAATGTTCTTGCTATGAACCATTCCAACTAACATAACTTATATTAAGACAAAACACAAACCATACATAGACACATAATCATCCTTGTCTATCTAGAAATTAGGTTAAGAAACTAGTATCAGTGTAACCCTTTACAACCAGTTCCCTATCTTCTCCATATTCCAAAAATAAATCTTTAGTTCTTTTTAAGTACTCAAGAATATTCTTGAAAATTATCCAGTTACCCTCACCTGGATTAGGCTGATATCTGCTCTTCATGCTCAAAGCATACGAAACATCAGGATAAATACATATCATTGTACATATTATAGATCCAATTGCTAAAGCATATGGAGCTTTCTCAAACGGCCCTTATCATCTAATGATTTAGGGGGCAATTATCTTTTGAGATCACTATCCCATGAGACATCGAAACATATCCTTTCTTTATCTCCTGCATCCTAAAATGATGCAATATTTTATCAATATATGTACTCCGACTTGTTCGATTAATCTCTTTAATCTAACTCTATAGATCTTGATCCCTAATATATAGGTAGCATCGCCTAAGTCTTTCATCGGGAAACTATTTCTCAACCAAGTCTTAACAGCCTATAGAGAAAGTATGTCATTCTATATCTGTTATATGTCATCTACATATAATACTAGGAATGTCACATGGCTCCCACTAACCTTCTTGCAAACACATGGTTCATCTTCGTTTTAAATAAAGCCAAACTCTTTGATCGTTTTATCAAAATGAATATTCATTTTCCTTGAGGCTTGCTTCAATCTATATATAGATAGAAGCAACTTACAAACTATCTTAGCAAACTCTTTGGATCAACAAAACCCTCAGGTTGTATCATATATACATCCTCTCAAGACTCCCATATAAGAAAGCAATTTTGACATCCATTTGCCAAATCTCATAGTTAAAGTAAGCAGCTATTGCTAGAAAAATCCCGATGGACTTGACCATAGTAACCTGTGAAAAAGTCTCATCATAGTCTATACCATGAATTTGTTTAAAACTTTTTGCCACTAGTCGCATCTTATAGGTCTGTACTTTACCATCCATGTCAGTTTTCTTCTTGAAAACCCACTTGCACCCTATAGGTTTTACCCCTTCGAGTGGATCAACTAAAGTCAATACTTTATTTTGATACATGGATTCTATCTCAGATTTCATGGCCTCTAGCCATCTTTCGGAGTCTGAAATGTTCATAGCATCTTGGTAGGTGAGAGGCTTATCATTATTCGTAAGCATCACATCACCATCTTGATTCAAAAGAAATTCATAATTTCTCCCGGGCTAATGGTGAATCCTACTAGATCTACGAATAACTTGTGTTTCTTGGACTTGATTACTTTCAACATTTTGATGTACTTCCTGATCTTATTCCAACTCCGGTTCAATGTTATCATGTGGTTCTCGATCTTCATCGATATGTATTATCCTCCCACTGATTTTCTTAGAGATTAGTTCTCCCTCAAAAAATACAGCGGCCCGAGCAACAAACACTTTTTTCGGAAGGATTATAAAAATTATACACTAGTCTCACTTGGGTATCCCATAAAATAACATCTACCTAATTTTGGTCCAAGCTTGTCAGAGGCTAAACGTTTTACAAACGCTTCACGTCCCCAAATTTTCATAAATGACATGCTATGACATTTATCACTCAATATCTCATACGGATTATTTTGAACCGCTTTTGTCGGAACTTGGTTAAGTGTATATGCAGCTTTTTCTAGAGCATAACCCTAGAAACTGAATGAAAGATCCGCTTGACTCATCTTCGATCACACTATGTCCAACAAGGTATAATTTCTCCTCTCAGAATCTCTATTCCATTGAGATGTTCCGGAAGGAGTAAGTTATGATACACTATCACACTCCTTCAAGAAATCTTGAAATTGAGGTTTAAGTATTCTCCTCCACTATCTGATCGTAAAACTTTTATACTTTTCCCTTGTTTGCTTTTATACTTCTGTCTTATATTCTTTGAACATTTTAAAAGAATTGGATTTGTTCTTCATAAGAACCACATATCCATATCTACTGAAATCATCAATAAATGTTATGAAGTAGTATAAGCCATCCCTTGCCATTATATGCATTCGACCACATATATCATTATGTGTAATAACCCAAATTTTAGACATCGGTAAAAGACCTTTATGAATAGTAATATAATAACTTGAATTTTTGAGACCTTGTTAAACGTTTAATGAATAGTAACCCTGACGGACGGGGAAAAACTTTTTAGCCCACACTATGTTGTGCATGAGAAAATGAGTTTCAGGATTGATAACTTGATTATACGTACCAAATGAGTGTATGTAAATGCTATTAGTTTTCAAAGAAAACGAACTTTGAAAAACGGCCATATTTACGAATCATCGAGGATTACGGGAATCATAATATAATTATGAATTTAAAACCCTACGGATTTATATCCAAGTATGATAATTCAAAATATAAGGAATAAATACGAAAGGAATTACGTCGCGAACCATTTACGAGAAAGTATTTTGAAAATGTTTAAGCGACCGAGCGAACGCGCAAACGATTAAATAAACGTAACGCACTAACTAACCATGGTAAGAAAGTAACCATGGTTACTTTATCAAATAGTGAGCTAGAGATAGGATGATCAACCAAGGCTAAGCAAATAGTGAGCTAAAGGGCTAAGTTAAGTAGATTAACTTACAAACTACAAGGCTAGCTAGTTTTCTTGTCCATGGATTTGGCAACAACAATAAACCTATCACAACCTCATTTCCAAGAAGCAACCAACATACTTTCCTAGAAGCAACCAAGGAAGCAAGCATAAAAACACTTCTTCTCTCCCAAAACCATTCCATTCAGCCCTTCATCTCCAAGCCAAGAAATCAAATTCAATTCTTCAAGTTCTAGCCATGGATAAATCCTCCCATTAATTCTCAAGCTTCCTAACAACCAAACTAAGGTAAGATAATTCTTTTATCTCTTTTTATCAAGGTTTGATTGGTGTAATAAAATTAAGAAAGTTGAGAATGAATAGTATAAATAGTAACTCTTCTTCGGTTTCTTGATTTCAATGGTGGTTTTAGGTTCCAAAAACCATACCAAGCACTCCCAAGACTACACCATCCTCAATAATACATCTCAATCTTTCAATAAAGGTAAAAATCTTTGATCCAAACTTATTTAAGATTTAAGTTCAAGATCCTTTTAGTATGTAGTTGTAAACCTAGTTTTGGTAGTGATATTGTTGAAATCTTGATTTTTAGCTAAGTAGATTTAAGGTTGATTGTTTTTGCCTCAAGAACATGATGTTCTTGAGAGGCGTTAGTGTGTTGATGATGATATTTTGATTGTTGGTGGTAGTATAAAGATTTAAGGCGTAAACGAAACTCCAATCGTAAACGTAATCTCACTAAAACGAACAAAACGTAACTTTAAATTTCTGCAGAAAGTCCAGAGGATGTAAACTGTAGTTTCTTGAAAAATAACCCTTAATTATGATATAAAATGTTATAAGGATCGTTTAGGCACTTGAATCGCTTGATTCCAATTTACGGATCAAAAGTTATGGCTATTTTACTAAAAGTGATTTACGTGACAAAAACTGCTACGAATTACGAACTTCAAAAATATAAAGGATCGACTTAAAAATGTTCATAGATCATGAAATTTTTACATAGAGTAAGAAATAAGTTTATTAGCTTCCATAAAAATTTCAAGTAAAAATGTTTATTTTTCAATTTTATAAAAATATCGGAGCCGAGGTCGCGCGGAGTACAAATATCAAAACAACCCCCTGTTAGGAAACTGTCACTTCGGGATTTTCACCCTTGTTACCATAAAATTATTTTGAAATGATGTGTTCCAAATTTTGTCTAGATCGCGCACGCGAAAACGATACATCAATTGAGTTAACGGTTTGAGAGATATCAACATTTTAGTGAAAACGGGTTGAATAGTAAAACTCCGTAGTTGACCGAATAGGAGAAGTATACTCCAACAATTATTTATTTTGAATAGGAGAAGTATACTCCAACAATTATTAATTTTAAACTCGATTACTTATATCTACCAAAGATTACTTTAACTACTTAAACATAAATAAGTTGAGGAATATTGTTTCAATATTTTTTTAAAAGTAAACTCATTCGAGGTTAAATTATTCATCGATTATCATTTAATAAATTATTATTTCTTAAAGGATTCATTTATGATTTAAAAATCATAAAACCTGAACTAAAATACTTTCTGATTTTCGGAAAATCATTAGAATAATTTCAGATCGTCGGAGAATATTATCTCGACTTATTTTAAAGATTTTGAATATAGTTTCAAAAGAAACTCCCCCTTATTTAATTATCTGTTGGCAACGGTCAACTCACATCCTTAGTACTTCCTCCGAAAATTTCGGAAGTACGTATATATATATATACATTTATATCTTAGTAAAATAAACTGTTTCTATCAACAAGCAAAACGCTTGGGGAACTTCGATGTGGTTCGAGTTCTCGAGATATGATAGAATTCTTTCAAAAGGACAAGGGAGGGGTAGACTCTGGTACTATGTGTGCTAGATGGACTACCAAAGATACCGCAGGCGAAGGTACTCTGTGTACTCAGGAACTTGTGAAGTATGTGTATACCCAAAAATGGGACACGTAGCCTTAATGCGGCAAGGGTGATAACCGGGACTTTGGTTTGAAGGAAATTGGACAGCCAAGGTGAAGTATGTGTATACCCAAAAATGGGACACGTAGCCTGAATCAATTGAAATGATTCAAGGAATCAAGTTTCTTGTTAAACAATCATTAGAATTGGATATTCATTTTAAGTTTTAAAACCAAGGTTAGGCTGCTGATCAGTCACGCACTAACCCCGAGCAAGGCACACAACTCTGCTCTATAAACTGGATCTAAGGCACACATTGGCCTAATTCGACCACGAATCTGGTCTGACCATGAATTTGGTCCACATAAAGAAAACTATCCAATTCTAAAACAGTTCAGTATGATAAACAATATAATTTAATAAAATAAGATCATAATCAATAATGATAAAATATTTGAATAAAAGCGTAATGCAATTTATGAGTATCACGAGGGTATATCAAGGTATGTATGAGGAATAGTTTCCAGCCTGTAACAAAATCAGGTATTAGACGAACAATGATTTCACAAGGTTTAGTCCTTTGATGTTATAAGGTATGATTGAGTATAAAAGTTTCTATATGTTTAAGCAATTCCGTTCCAGTGTTTGGTGTATAGTGGATATATTTATGGAGTAGTATTGTATTTGTGTGGTTTAGTATTTGGTAAATCAACAGTGGATGGTTTACAAAGAATAAGGCTTACAGCTCAAATATCAAATGATGTGATCAGGGTTCCCGACTGAATGATTCAAAGTACTTAAAATATAAAGCAGAACTATTTTGAATACTAGCAAGATGTCACGAGAGAATTTAGAAATAGTTGCAATATATCTCGAGAAAGGTTCAGAAGTACTTGCCTTATAACAAATCTTTCTAACTTCACTTGTACTTGTCTAATGATTCTATTCAACAACCACTTGGCTACTTTTCTATGCCTCGCTTCTATTCACTGATCACTTGCTTTATTTTCTACGCGTTGATTCCATTTTCTGATCATCTGCTTCCTTTTTCTATGCCTCGCTTACCCTTCTAGGTATTATTGTTAGGAATATGTGTATTAGTTTGATGATAAGTTAAACAAAACACTTAAGTAGAAATCTAGTGTTTGTAGCCTCAACGGATAAGACCATCTTGGCTATCCGTTGAAGGAGTAGCTTTACTTAACAATAAGTTTAGTATTGTAGCACATTTCATTCTCTGGATTCAAGTTGTAATTCTTAGATGTTGTAGGAAATTATCAGTCATGTTGACTACTAATGGATATGCAAATAGGAGGGCTAATTGTAAATATTTCATGCCTTGTAATTTTGTATAAGTGAAGAAGTATCAACGGATATTGAAGACCTTCAACGGATAAGAAACAAAGCTTCAACGGATGTCTCTAATGCTTCAACGGATAATATCCATCAACGGATAAGTGCTTCAACGGATAAAGACTTCAACTGATAATGCATCAATGAATAAAGCTTCAACGGATAAAGCCTCAACGGATAAGGCATCAACGGATGAAAGCTTCAACGGATGCTTAGTTCATTAGCAGTTGATAGTGACAATTCACAAGCTGACAGAGGCACATGGGTTGATAGAGACAAACTGGAATGTGGAAGCCTCTAGGAGGAATCAAGAAAATGCAGCATTTCCATTCTGATGCAAACAAGGAAGTATTCAAAGATTCACAGATTATCCTAGATTGCATTGGATAGAGAAATGAAGAAGAAACATGTGAAGAATCTTTTTAATTGTATTTTACAGTTTTGTCTTCACTTGTAAACTTGGTGATATATAAACCAAGTAACAGCTAGTAATTAGATATGAATTTTTTCAGAGCTGTTTAGAAATATCCAGAGAGAAAATCATCTAGTTTGTACTAGGAAGTAGCTGTGATTTAATTCTTTGAATCACAGATTTTCTGAAATAACACATCTCTGGTGGAACAACAAATCCACCACAAAAGTTTTTAAGTTCTTTGTGTTCTTTACATTTGTGTTTGAATATATATCTGTCTGTATTAGCTTCAAGCAATTCTCACACTTGTTCTCAAAAACACTTAGCCTTAGAAACTGCTCAAAACTTGAAAAAGTTTTGAGATTTATATTCAACCCCCCTTCTGTAAATCTCATTGTTAGTCCACTGGGAATAACAATTGGTATCAGAGCAAGCTCTTAACATTCAAAGAGTTTAAAGATCTATTCTGCTAACATCATGAGTAAGAAGGATATTGGTGTAAAGATTCCAATCCTGGAAAGAGATAACTATCATCACTGGAAAGTGAAGATGCATTTACATCTTCTGTCTCAAGATGAAAGCTACATCAACTGCATTGAAAATGGTCCTCACATCCCACACAAGGTGGCCACAGCTGCTACTGCTACAGTTGCTATTGGACAGTCTATTCCCAAGCCAAAGGCAGAATGGACTGTTGAAGATATTGAAGAGGTCCACAAGGATAAGAAAGCCATGAACATTCTATTTAATGGCCTGGATCAAGATATGTTTGACAACGTCATCAACAGCCAAACTGCTAAGGAAATTTGGGATACTGTGCAGCTTATCTGTGAAGGCACTGAGCAAGTTAGAGAAAATAAAATGCAGCTTCTCATTCAACAGTATGAATATTTTCACTTTGAAGAAGGAGAATCATTGAATGATACCTTCAACAGATTTCAGAAACTATTGAATGGATTAAAGCTGTATGGGAGAATGTACCAAGTCAAGGACTCCAATTTAAAATTTCTAAGGTCTCTACCAAAGGAATGGAAGCCTATGACTGTTTTTCTAAGAAATTCTCAAGATTATAAGGACTTCACACTTGAAAGATTATATGGAATTTTGAAGACATATGAACTTGAGATGGAGCAAGATGAGCTGTTGGAAAAGGGAAAGAGAAAAGGAGGATCAGTTGCACTTGTAGCTGAAAGTGAGAAGGTTGAAGCCAGGAATGAGGAAAAGACAATGCCAAGTCTCAAAATTGGCACAAGCAAATCAGAATCAAGCAAGGGTAAAGAGCAAGTAGCTGAGGATGAAGACAATTCCAGTCAGGATGACTCTGATGATATTGATGAACATCTGGCTTTTCTGTCCAGGAGGTTTGCAAAGATGAAGTTCAGGAAAAATACAAAATTCACTAAGCCAAACAGAAACATGGTGGACAAATCCAAGTTCAAATGTTATAACTGTGGCATGAGTGGACACTTTGCAAGTGAGTGCAGGAAGCCAACCTCTGATAAAAAGAAATTTGAGCAAGTTGATTACAAAAAGAAGTATTTTGATTTGCTCAAACAGAAGGAAAGAGCTTTTCTCACTCAAGATGATTGGGCAGCAGATGGGGTCAATGAAGATGATGATATGGAATATGTCAACCTAGCTCTGATGGCTAATTCTGATGAAAATGAAACTAGTTCATCAAGCAACCAGGTAATTACTACTGATCTCTCTCAGCTTTCTAAACATGAATGCAATGAAGTCATAAATTATATGTCCAATGAATTATATCATTTGCGTGTTTCCCTTAAATCACTAGCTAAAGAAAATACTAGGATCAAAGAGAATAATGTGTTTTTAAGCGATAGGAATGCTGTGTTAGAGAATCAGGTAATTGAACTTGAAAAGATTAAACTTAAATGCTTGACTGTTGAGAGTGAACTAGAAGAAGCTGTTAAGAAGGTAGAAATTCTTTCTAAACATTTAAAAAGTGAGCAAGAGGTAATCAAGGCCTGGAAAACATCTAGGGATGTTAGTGTTCAGATTGCCAAGGTTCAGGGAATTGAATCATTCTGTGAGGATGCCTGGAAGAAAAACAAAAAGGAGTTAGAATTAATTGATGGATTGTCAACGGATGTGGAATCAACGGATGATGAAAGTTATCCGTTGAAGGAAGAAAATGAGCATCCGTTGAAGGCTCATCAATTAAAACAGGCAAGTAATTTTAAAAATAAAAACCTCAATAAGAAGAATGATTCAACTCTCAAGAACTTTGTCAAAGAAGGAGCTAGCACATCCAAAGATGCCAGTAAGGTGAATATAGGACACATGACTTTAGATCAGCTGAGAAACAGGCTTAAGTTGGTTGAGGATAAGAAGGAAACTAAAAGAAAATCTAAAAGAAATGGGAAGGTAGGGATTAATAAACATAACAATTACACACCTGATAGGTATGCTCCTAGAAAAAGCTGTGTGCATTGTAAAAGTGTTAATCACCTATCTGATAATTGCAAATCTATTAAAAATACTCCCATGCCTTCAAATCCCTCCATGCCTAACATGTCTATGTCACCTCTGCATGCCATGCCTGTTATGTCTCACCAAAATCCCCATGCACATTTTGCAAACATGCCATATATTAATAATCCTTATTTTACTGCATTTAGTATGCCTCAAATGCCATACAATATGCCTATGTGGAATAACATGTTTGCACAATCTATGCCTTATCAAATTCAATCAAATGTGCTAAATGATTCTGTGACTAACCCTACACTTCAACCAACCACATCTGAGATCAAGGTAGACCCAAAGTTACCTAAGTCAAAAGATGCAGGAGGAATGAAGTCTAGGAAAAAGACTAACAAGGCTGGACCCAAGGAAACTTGGGTACCAAAATCAACTTGATTGATTTTGTTGTGTGCAGGGAAAAAGAAGGAATCTATGGTACTTGGACAATGGCTGTTCAAGACACATGACAGGAGATTTCACCCTGCTCACAGAGTTTAAGGAGAGAGCTGGCCCTAGCATAACCTTTGGAGATGACAGCAAAGGATTCACTATGGGATATGGCTTGATTTCAAAAGAAAATGTCATCATTGATGAAGTTGCATTGGTTGATGGTCTCAAACACAACTTATTGAGCATCAGTCAACTATGTGACATAGGGAATACTGTTTCCTTCAATTCTGAAGCCTGTATTGTCACAAGTAAGAAGGATAATAAAGTGGTTCTAACTGGAGTTAGAAAAGGAAATGTGTACCTAGCTGACTTCAACTCTACAGATGCAGAATCCATTACTTGTCTTTTCAGCAAAGCAAGTGCAGTTGAAAGTTGGCTATGGCACAAGAAGCTATCCCATTTGAATTTCAAGACAATGAATGATCTAGTCAAAAAGGACATAGTTAGAGGAATGCCTCTAGTGGAATTCACAAGGGATGGGCTGTGTGATGTTTGTCAGAAAGGAAAGCAAAAGAAAGTATCATTCAGTAAGAAGCTTGAATCTGCAATTGATGAACCATTATAACTGCTACACATGGATCTTTTTGGACCAGTCAATGTATTGTCAATTTCAAGGAAAAGATATTGCCTAGCGATTGTAGATGATTTCTCAAAGGTTTCATAGGTCTATTTTCTTGGATCAAAGGATGAAGCTAGTGAAATCATTATCAATCATATCAAGCAAGTCAACAATCATCCTGATTTCAAAGTAAGGAATATTAGGAGTGACAATGGAACTGAGTTCAAAATTCAACCATGAAGTTGTTCTGTTAAGAAAATGGGATCATGCTGTTGGATTTTAAACGCATCGGAGGCATGGCAAAACACTTTTATACACATAAAATCCAAATAAAAGCATATAAATCGTGGTAAAAACATAGGGATCGAATCTAACCATTAAAATAATTCGGAGACAACGATCAGAGATCCTTAGCAGTTGCTCCTCAAGTGTGAAGCACTCCACCGGTATCCACCAAGAAAATGATGTTAAAGAGGAGGAAGGAGGTGTAGAGAATTGGGTTTTCCAAACTTTTTGGGTTTTGGGGTTCGAATCAAAAACAGGGTTTATAATAGTATATTTATAGGCAAAATTTTCAGCTGAAATTTTCCCATAAATATTATTATTATTATCCCATTTATTATTCTCATTAATAATTAAAACACCTTTTAATTATTAATCCTTTTTCTAAACACTTTAGAAATAATTCTCTCTCTTGATTTAATTTCCAAAAATTAAATCCTTTAATTAATAATATTAAGAACTTTTCTTAATTAATTTATAATCAATTAAATCTCATTTAATTAATTATTAAATTTGTCAATTAATTATTTATTTCACAAATAAATAATTATTAGCCATTATTAATTAATTCCTCCACCATTAAATCATTCTCTTTTTATGGTGTGACCCTGTAGGTTCAATATTAAGCCAGTAGTAGAAATAAATAATAATAAAACTATTTTATCATTATTTATATAAATTCTCTAATTTATTAAATATGATTAATTAATTAATCACATTTATTCTACATCGTGAGGGATACTTCTCAGCATATCGCGACTATCCGGATAATATGAATTCACTGCTTAGAATACCAAGAACCTATTCAGTGAATAGTTACCGTACAATAAACTCCTTCTACCCTACAATGTCCCTATTAAATACAAAGCATGGATCTCGTGTCAAGCCTATCTAATTCAATCACTTGCTTACCATTTACTATGCGTAGTTCTATGCAAATTAGAAACTCCTTTCTAATTTCATTTACTCTGGCCAGAGATTCCTGAACTAACATAAGTGGATCAGCCTTGAACATTCGCTTCCTTCACTGGAAGGGGTAGATCCCTTATTGATCATACACTATCTTCGTGTACAAATTCCTATACCCAGTAGAGCCCTAATAATTGTCCCTGGAGACTAAGAACTAAACCAAAGCATAGTTCAGTGTACACAAGATGACTATGATGACCTCAAGTCCAAGGATACTTGTACAACTATCACTATGTGAACAACTGCTGACACGTGAGTGAACTCCATCAGTTGTTCAGCCGTGCGAGTCATGTTCAGTGAACTTATTCCATAATAAGCACCTACATACTAGCTATAGTGTCACCACACAAATGTCTATGAGAACATACATCCTTCATAATGAAGCAAGCATAGTATGTACCGATCTCTGCGGATTATTAATTACCAGTTAGTAATCCTATGACCAGGAACTATTTAAGTTTAGAGTTATCATCTTTTAGGTCTCACTATTATGATCTCATCATAATCCATAAAAAGCTTTACTCTAAACTATGGTATATCTTATTTAAACACTTAAATAGATAAAGCCCGTTATAAAAAAAACAAGTCTTTTATTAATATCAATGAAATCAAAACAGATTACACAGGAAGTTATTCCTAAATCCTAATACATGATTGGACTTAGGACATATTCCTTTCAATCTCCCACTTGTACTAAAGCCAATCACTCTAGTATATAATACCCATCTTGTAACACCCCCAAATACGGGGTCGGGGATTCGGGTTGTCACGAGTTCCATTTCCCTTAATAACACCCAATCTTAATAAACAATAAACTACTCTGTACTGTGACCCCACAATAAACACACACACCATAAGTTATAGTCTCAGAGATGAATATCCAAAAAAATAACACGAGTCATTTTATTCCAAAATTATATGCCAATACACCTTAAAAGGGTTTCTGAATAAATTTACATTTCTTTGCCATTATTACAATTGATAAAGATACATAAGTCTGGTACATCAAAAGTTGAAAGCCTAGCCTATTGGTAGTTCCTACCTCAGCTACAGCGACATCAACGCCTATAGGAAACTGCGGAACATTTCCTATCCGTTCGCGAATTGGGAGCTTGGTCCTGTTCTTCTTGTCTATCTGATGTTGTGTGATGAAAGAAGAAAGCAAGGGTGAGCAACAAGCCCACCGAAATAATATGTATAATAATTAACAATATATGAGCATTCTCATAGTACTCATGAAAGTCTTGGTCAAGAAGAAATGAACCAAGCTGATATCTTAACGCGACGAAGTCGCAAAATATTCAGTATATATATACATATACTTTTCACAATCTTTGAAATCCTCTGACATGTATAATATACACAGAGTTCCAGTTTATAACTGTATAAAAATATCGTTGCAAGGTGATCTCATATATATCTAACCTTGTCTCAACGTTTTTCTGAAAATCTTTGACATGCACAAGATAATCATTTACTAGATATAAGTTTAAAAGATGAAGTTACAAGATATTCCAATATACTTATATCTTTTCTGAATACTACTTGAACTACCACCGTTCAATGTATAAATAGTTCCTCCCATAGATTAAGCTACAAGACAAAACTTGTATAGAATCAATCTTTCAAATATCATCAAAATAAAATGAAGTTACGAGATACTTCATTTGATGCAAACATCATTTTGAAAACTCTACCCAGCCAACACTCAACAATCGCCCAACCGTAGCCTTTCTATCGAAGTGCTCTGGGTAGTGTTGCAAAAATATCCAATTGGATGATGAACTCATTACGGGAGTTTACGCGCCAGGAAGACCACTTACGATGATCAGTCGTAGTAGTGCAACCCCACCATTTTCTACATGTAGAGGAGAACCTGTCGGATTTACTTGTCAACCGAACACTGGACTCCTAAGGAATGTACCGTCTTAGCGGAACTTCCAGGCCATTTGGGCCAATATAATAGGGCTGGGCCAGCGCCACTCGACCACTTACGCCACTCCTAGTTCAGATGAAATCCATGACTCTGAAACGTGAAGCTCGTCCCCCCTTTCCCCAAGTAGAAACTTGTTGATACGGCTCCACCAAGAAGTCGTATCTAGTTGGAAAGGAAAACTCACCAATATTTCCCAGGCGATGCCTGTTAATGGATTAACTTGTTCCAAGAATTTTACTTCCCGAGTGTTGGGTAAGTAATCAAAAACTCTTTTATCAAAACAGCAACCTTGTTGCGAATATAAAACACCCCACAGAGCCGGATCCCTCAGGTTTTGAGCGAATATTTAAATCCCCTTTAAAAGGAAGATCTTAAATATAAAAATGAGTTTTGGGATCCGCCCTAACCTTTAAAAATGATTTTGAAGACTTGAAAACACTTTAAAGAGTGTTTGGAGTAATGCTGATTTAATGAAATAAATCAGTCCCAATATATTAGAAAATATCTGAATATTATTATTTAAATAATATTCTCATAAAGAATAATCTTTATAAAAATAATTGAAGTAGAAGTTTTAAAACTTATACTTGCAATGAATATTAAATAACCAAATATATACTTATACGAAAGTACTATCTTTATTTGAATAATCAAAAGTGAGTTTGATTATCGACACATTATTCCTTAATAAAATAAAGAATAATAATTAGTAATTAATCAGAGTCATAAGTCCTCGAATGAATATTCAAAATAATATTCATTAATAAAATAAACGGAGACATAAGCCCTCGAATGAATGTTCAAAATAATATTCATTAAATAAAATAAACGGAGTCATAAGCCCTCGAATGAATATTAAAAGTAATATTCATTAATAAAATAAACGGACTCATAAGCCCTCGAATGAATATTCAAAATAATATTCATTAATAAAAATAAAGTTATCGAATAAACCTTATTCGAATAATAGCATGGAAAACTATTCATATATATATATATATAAATATATATATACTCGTGAACATCGACTCCCGGTTTTAGAAAAATGTTCACCTTTGGGTCCCTTATACTAAGGGTATATGCAAATACCGCTTATCTCTAGCATATGTATTATCAACTGAATCAACAGATATATGTATCAAGATTACGAAACAGGCATGCATATATACCATATCACATGCTACAATATATCGCAAGAATTTGCTAATTAACCATCATGCATTTATCACAAGACAATGCATATACATATATACATCACAACAACAGTATAGCGGGTAGAATACTTGCCTGAGTGCTCCCGGATAGACTTAAGCTTAGAGTGGGTCCGATAACCTATGAACAACAACATAAGTTGGAATTAGACCCCAGTCGCTTAAGAAACTAGACTTTAACCAATTGAACCCTAACGTTTGCTTATGGTCACTCCTACGCTTAACGAATCACCTAAGTCGTTCGAGTACCCTCGGCTCCACCATTTTTAATAAATTAACCATTAAGAGTTTTAAGGCGATTCTTTCGCGATTACCTTACCAACTGCCTAATCCACTTAACATAATTGTTCCATACCCCAATTAGTCATTTAAAGTCCTTAACTAAGGTTTCAAAGTAAGGCGAGGGGTAATGGTTCGGTCGCGAAACGCCGTTACTTAAAATGGTCGTTACTCCTAAACCGTACATCGGATTCAAACGAACCACATATCAAAACAAAGCTCGTAACATGAACTATCTAAACATGGCAATGGTCAAAACCTAACAGTGAGTTCAAGGGTTCTGATGTTAAGAACAAAAACAGTCTACGGTAAATCGGGCATTACGACGGCTATGTTTACGCGATTACCCAAATTTATACCACTCCAAATCAACCCACAATCAACCCACAATCAACATCACAACCCAACTCCATCCATACTTCACCATAACAGCCCCAACAACTCAATATTATCAACTTATACTACTTCCCAATCATGAACTAAAAGCTTACTTAAGTTCTTTAACTAATTATCAAGATCTACAACTCCAAAATCACCACAAAACCAACTAATCTCTACATACACAACAATCAAGCCTCTCATGAACTATAATACTTATATTGTGCTCTTAACATTCAATAAAAAAGCTAGGATAAGAGATTATACCTTCCTTGTGAGTGGGAGTAACTAATTAGCTTGGAATCACCCTTGAAAGTCCTTATCCAAGCTTAATCTAAACAAAAATTCAAGAACAAAAATTTAAGTTCTTGAAAAACACTATTCACCCTCTTCTTCCATGATTTTTAGGAAGATATTGTGAAGGAAATTGAAGCTTAGATTCATGGGATAGCTATATCTTTGTATAAGGAACCTTGGATAATTACCTCATGATTTAACAATGCTTGAATCTTGGATTTTGATTTTCTTATCCTTGAAAATGAAGGAAAGCCGAGAGCTTGATGAAGAAAATGGAGTATTTTGTGTTTTTTGATTTGTTTGCTTGGTTGCTAGCTTTTGTTTTTGATTAATTACCTTTTTACCCATGAAAAATTGTGTGGTTATTAATCAACCACACCTCCTTCCCTTATATCATGCTTATGTTACCTTTCCTATGTCATCTTGTTACACTTGTCTTCCTCTTGTTGTTGTGATGACATCATCATCCACTAACCCCTTGATTAACTCCTAATTACTTGGCTAATGACCGCTGATCTGTTATGCGGTTCGCTTAACTTTCGTTTTCGTTTATCGTTTGAGGGATCATACCCGGGATCTTATTACTTAGGTTTCCTTAACCTTTCTCAATACATTCTATTCCTTTTATGATCCTCTCTTATAATCCTTGAATTTAAATCCTTTTTATTATGTTACCTTATACTCAGTTCTTTCTGTATCTGGTAGATTTCTGGGAAAAATCAAAGTGTTCGGATTTGAATTCTGACGATCTTTACATACACTTATATACCACATAGAGTACTAATAATATCCCAGAAGATCAATAAAAGAACCCCTACATAGTGTGGCATGAAAAGTTTTCTTATTCAGCATAATCAGCAAAACACTATTCATAAGGGTTTCAAAATTCCAAAAATTGGGGTTATTACAGTCTTCCCTCCTTAAAAGGATTCCGTCCTGGAATCAGATAGAAAATGAGTAGGGATACTTTCTTAGCATTGCACTTTCTAACTCTTACGTAATTTTCCCACATTGTGGTTCTACCATCAAACTCTGACTAGTTTGTAACTCTTCTCCTAAGCATTTGTTCCTTTTCACTCTATAACCCTTCCTGGTTGCTCCATATAGGTTACGTCGGGTTGCATGTCTATGCGCTCATATGCCCCTATTTATCTGGCATCCGAATTACACTTCCTTAAGATTGATACGTGGAACACATTATGAACTTGCTACATGTTCAGGGGTAGGGCTAGCTCATATGCTAAGTTCCCAATATGTCTTAATACCTCAAAGGGTCCAACAATTCGTGGGCTTAGCTTTCCTTTCTTTCCGAACCTCATCCATCATTTCCAAGGGATACCTTTATCATTACTAGGTCCCCTATTTCCTATTCCTTGTCCTTTCGTGTCAAATCAACATACTTTTTATGTCCACCTTGGGCTACTACCAGCCGTCCTCTGATTAGATCTATTATATCCTTGGTCCTTTGGACCACTATTGGTCTGAGCATCTTGCGCTCTGCAACTTCATCCTAACATAAGGGAGATCGACATTGTCTTCCCTCAAGGATCTCCTAAGGCGATATCTCAATACTGACATATGATCTATTGTCGTAAGAAAACTCAATCCGTGTTAAGTGATCATTCCAAATTCTTTCAAGTCTATTGCACAGACTCTCATTATAGCTTTTAGCATTAGAGCTTTTGCTTCTCAATACCCATTCTTTTCCAGTTCGTAATCACTACTACCTTCCGTTCCTGATATTATACTGGTTATACTTTTGCTCGTTAGCGTTCTATAACCTTTTAATAACCACGTCAACCTTAGTTCACGAATGTGTTTCCATTCCAAATACCACCATAACTTTACCACTCCTTTTTCAGCTGTTTCTATTTTTCAAAGTTTGATCAGTCATATAGAAGTAAAAGAATTTATTGAGAGATCACTATGATCATGAACACTTGTTATATCGCATAGTTAGTACAGAAGGTGGCCAGCCTTTAGTACTTGACAAGCAATTAAACAATAGATGGTATCCAACTAGGCTTCTATCACACAGATAGATAGTCATTCGGCAATACCTCCCCTTCTGGAAGGGTTATTCTTTTTAGCTTATATGAAATGAAAAGAAGAGAAAAGAACTAATTGAAGAGAATTGTATATATGAAAAAAAATATACTGCCACAAAATATCTGGCTTGTAACCTACCTCTGAACTATAGAGGTTTGTCATAGGAGAACAAAACATATGTATATATATATATATCAACATCAAGTATTATCGCATCGCATTTTGCATGCTTAAATATTTTTGCTATTCCGTCCATCATTTTATGGACCCATGCTCTTCCTCGAGCTTATACTCAATCCCCTTTGAAACTCCCTCGACATCAAAAATCGAATCTGGAATCTCATTTTATACATCATCGTTACTAGAATTCTATGCTTGCACCGCAACCTTCCTCGTATAGTAATACGACTCTCTATTGATAAGAAGGAATAAGTATTCAATAGGTAGATAATCTACTTAATTAGTCTATCAATGATAACTTATACACCACCACGACCCGATTAGTGGTACTCAATCTCAACATCCATTCCAATACAACTCTCATGGTTGTAATCGACTCATTACTCGCAGAATCATTGCTGCACTACTAGGGTCCACCGTTGACCTACTGTAATCATTCATTTTCCATGACGTCTTAATAGCTAACTATACGGAGTCCATGCATCTCGTATCGAATTCTTCTAAGGAGGTAACATGATCACCGTTCATGATTCATGAAGAACACTCCTGAACTTGACGTACATATGACATGAAGCAGATAAAATTGCAGAAGAGTTTCAATGAAGGCAACGATAGCAGGTTAATACCATTCTTAATCGTATGTCTTTATTGGGAGACATGCATCTCAAAAGTTCATTTAGTCATTTCTTAACATTTCTGTAAAATGGTCCTGGCTTATCTCAAGATAGTACCTTCTAAGATAGATAGCCCACTCATGGCGATTATACGAATTAAACCTTTACCAAACTACTATTAAAGTTGGGTATTGCACAATAATCAGAAGGAATGTCAATCTTCCAACCCATAATACAACCTTTACGGAACCATTATCACTGTATTCCTCTGGCACGAGCGCCTATAATTTCTCTCTTACACTTAAAGTGTCGGCCACCTCTTTGGCCTTTCCTGATAGTAAAATTTCCTTATAATTAATGTCGTTTGAACGATCTCCAACTAAATTTTCTACCTCATTTCCAATCACTGCTTGTGTGAAGATGTTTTCCTTAAAATCTGATGAGTAAAAAAAAATACCACCATTTTTTTTCATAAGTTATTGCCTCAGTCTTTAGAGGTTAATCATTGTCACGACTGACTCTCGATCATACTTAGGACGTCTCTTATCTTGGGTCCTTCTTGTTTTCACCATTCTTGACCTTTGTTGGGTTCAATCTATACTTTCTCATGGTTTAACATGTGCCCCACTTGGCATTATTATAATTACGTCATATTTCCTTTATCAATATTTCCATTCTTGAGAATTTTAAATATTACCTTTCTCCTTGTAAAACCTCTAAGGTTATCCTTGAATTGTTCCTCCTGTATTCCCTAGATACAGGGCATATTAAGATACCATTTATTAATACTAGAACCATTGTCTATATACTTCTGAAAAATTTCCCCACTGATTCTTAAAGGTTGTTGTTACCTTAATCATTTCCAATTCATACTGCCAAAACTCATGATGTCCCTATTAAGGGCGAAATGCCAACCTTTATGCATTCCCCTAGGATTCATCTCAAGTTATCGAGGTTCTATCCTTAATTCAACCTTTAAAAAGGTACATGCATCCTTCCATGGATAAATTAAGTCATATATCCCTGATGAGGGTGTCTTATTCAATCATTCCCACCTCGATAGTATATGCCTAATTTCACAATAACATCTGTATTCAAAATGAGGTCAATCAATATGGCCTCCAAAAGATAACAACGGTTATCCGCTTTTCTTGCCTAATTTGGTAACGATAACAAGGATGTTCTGGAAGATATTGGTCATGTTCGACGTGAACTTCTTCTTAATAATTCATTATTTACTTTTGTTGTTTATCTCAACAGTCATCTCAATGTTGGGATATCTTTCATACATGGCGTCTCCCTTTCTGGGTATCAAGCCACCGGTCTTACACTTCACATTCTTGAAGGTCACTTCCTTCATCCAATTTTCCTAATTTCTTACTTCCTTGTCTCCTCAGTCTATCCGCGTCTCATTATTTATCCTTCGAACTATCTCAAGGTTTCCTTGAATCCTCCCAACTTACAGGGGATAAAATATATGTATCTCTTATTCCTTCAATCATCAACTTTAACTCATGGTGAATCACCCTCATCCTGACGATTACATACTTTTCTATTTCTATTGCTACGAGTCTTTAGGGTTTCCTCATACCCAACTGTTGGATTTTTAACGCAGCGGGGGCATGGCAAAACACTTTTACACACATAAAATCCAAATAAAAGCATACAGATCATGAATAAAAATTCGAGGGATCGAATCTAACCTTTAAAAATAATTCGGAGACAACGATCAGAGATCCTTAGCAGTTGCTCCTCAAGTGTGAAGCACTCCACCGGTATCCACCAAGAAAACGATGTTAAGGAGGAAAGAGGTGGGGATAATTGGGTTTTCCAAACTTTTTGGGTTTTCGGGTTCGAATGTGGGTTAGAATGAAAATAGGGTCTATAATAGTGTATTTATAGGCAAAATTTTCAGCTGAAATTTTCCCATAAATAATATTATTATTATCCCATTTATTATTCTCATTAATAATTAAAACACCTTTTAATTATTAATCCTTTTTCTAAACACTTTAGAAATAATTCTCTCTCTTGATTTAATTTCCAAAAATTAAATCCTTAATTAATAATATTAAGAACTTTTCTTAATAAATTTATAATCAAATAAATCTCATTTAATCAATTATTAAATTTACCAATTAATTATTTATTTCACAAATAAATAATTATTAGCCATTATTAATTAATTCCTCCATCATTAAATCATTCTCTTTTTATGGTGTGACCTTGTAGGTTCAATATTAAGCCGGTAGTAGAAATAAATAATAATAAAACTATTTTATCATTATTTATATAAATTCTCTAATTTATTAAATATGATTAATTAATTAATCACATTTATTCTACATCGTGAGGGATACTTCTCAGCATATCGCGACTATCCGGATAATATGAATTCACTGCTTAGAATATCAAGAACCTATTCAGTGAATAGTTACCGTACAATAAACTCCTTCTACCCTACAATGTCCCGATTAAATACAAGGGATGGATCTCATGTCAAGCCTATCTAATTCAATCACTTGCTTACCATTTACTATGCGTAGTTCTATGCAAATTAGAAACTCCTTTCTAATTTCATTTACTCTGGCCAGAGATTCCTGAACTAGCATAAGTGGATTAGCCTTGAACATTCGCTTCCTTCACTGGAAGGGGTAGATCCTTTATTGATCATACACTATCTTCGTGTATAAATTCCTATACCCAGAAGAGCCCTAATAATTGTCCCCGGAGACTAAGAACTAAACCAAAGCATAGTTCAGTGTACACAAGATGACTATGATGACCTCAAGTCTAAGGATACTTGTACAACTATCACTATGTGAACAACTGTTGACACGTGAGTGAACTCCATCAGTTGTTCAGCGGTGCGAGTCATGTTCAGTGAACTTATTCTATAATAAGCACCTACATACTAGCTATAGTGTCACCACACAAATGTCTATGAGAACAGACATCCTTCATAATGAAGCAAGCATAGTATGTACCGATCTTTGCAGATTATTAATTACCAGTTAATAATCCTATGACCAGGAACTATTTAAGTTTAGAGTTATCATCTTTTTAAGTCTCACTACTATGATCTCATCATAATCCATAAAAAGCTTTACTCTAAACAATGGTATATCTTATTTAAACACTTAAATAGATAAAGCCCATAATAAAAACAAAACAAGTCTTTTATTAATATCAATGAAATCAAAACAGATTACATAAAAGTTATTCCTAAATCCTTATACATGATTGGACTTAGGACATATTCCTTTCAATCTCCCACTTGTACTAAAGCCAATCACTCTGGTATCTAATACCCATCTTGTCTTTATGACGATCAAAGTGACTTTCATAAAGTAGCTTTGTGAGTGGGTCTGCTATGTTGTTATGTGTGTCAACTCTAATTCAATACAATACAAGAAATGTTACCGCGCTCCCACTAACCCTTTTGTAGACGCATGGTTCATCTACGTTTTTTGATAAAATCAAACTCTTTGATTGTCTCATCAAAACGAATGTTCCATCTTTCGAGAAGCTTGCTTTAAACCACATATGGTTCACAGCAGCTTACACACTAGGTTTTCATTTCCCTTGGAAAGAAAACCTTCTGGCTATTTGCCAGATCACATAGTCGTAGTAAGCAGCATTCGCAAGCAAAATCCGAACTGATTTTAACAGGGCTACAGGTAAAAGGATTCATCAAAGTCAATCCATTGCCTTTGTTTGAATCCTTTTCCCAAAAGCCTGGCCTTATAGGTCTCCATCTGGCCATCTGCTATAATCTATCTTTTGTATACCGTATACATAGATTCCATTCTGGATTTCATGGCACTATGCCATTTCTCTGAGTCAACATTACTCATAGCCTCATTATAGGTCACAGGGTCATCATCTTCAATGATCGACAACTCATTGTCATTCTCAATGACAAGGCCATAATACCTCTCAGGTTGGCGAGACACTCTCCCTGACCTATGAATGGGCTGTTCCACAAAAGGTTGTTCAGTCAGAACAGGTGTTTCCACTTGATCCGTAGTAGTTTGTGCTTCTTGAACTTATCAAGTTCAATTTTGCCCCCACTGTTTCCTTCAAGGATAAACTCCTTTTCCAAGAAGGTAGCATGTCTGGAGACAAACACCCAATGATGGGTGCAAAAGTAATACCCTAAAGTCTCTTTAGGATATCCCACAAAACTATATTTTCCGGATCGATATTCCAGCTTACCTGGGTCAACTTTCTTGACATAAGCTGGACATCCCCAAATCTTAACGTGTTTAAGACTCGGTTTCCTTTCTTTCCATATCTCATACGAAGTTTGAGGAACAGATTTTGGAAGGCACCTTATTCAGTAAATATGCTGAGGTTTCCAATGCATAACCCCATAGGAATACTGGAAGATTTGCATAGCTCATCATGGACCGAACTATGTCTAACAAAGTTCGATTTCTCCTTTCAGATACTAATCTGGAGGAGTCCACTGAGAGACTATACCATTTACTTTGAGATAATCCAGAAACTCTCCGTTCAAGTATTCACCACCTCGATCTAATCGAAGAGTTATAATACTATGTTTGGTTGTTTCTCCACTTCATACTTATATTCTTTGAACTTTTCAAAGGCCTCAGACTTGTTTTTCATCAAACACATATCCGAATCCAGATCTATCATCTATGAAAGTAATGAAGTATGAAAATCCACCCATGGCTTGCATAGACATTGGTCCACATACATCTGTGTGTACCATTCCTAGCAAATTTGCAGTCCTCTCTCCATGTCTACTAAATAGAGATTGTATTACCACTATAAAGTGAGATTTTCATCATCCCTTTTCTTTTATTAGTTTGTTCAATCTGAAATAAATTATGTCACATACATATAGACCATTATTTAAAGTACCACGTCCATAAAGAATATTATCTCTAAGAATAGAACATTCATTATTCCCAATAATAAATGAAAATCCAGCCAAGTCTAACATGGGAATAGAAATAATATTCCTCACAATCGAGGGAACAAAATAACAATTATTTCAAACAATAGTCTTTCCCGTAGGCCTATGTAAATGAAATGATTCTACATCTTCAGCAGCAACTCTTACTCCATTTCCCATCAGTAGAATCACCTCATCTTCCTCAAGAGTCCTACTTCTCCTTGGTCCCTGCAACAAATTGCAGATTTGAGAACCACAGGCGGTATCTAATACCCAAGTAGAAATTTGATTTAATGACATATTCACTACTATCATGAACATACCTGAATCAGAAGCGGTAGTCTCACTACCCTTCTTCTTCTTCAATTCTGCAAGGTAAACCTTGCAGTTACTCTTCCAGTGCCCCACCTTGTTACAGTGAAAGCAAACAACTTTGCTCTTGGGGTCTTCAGCTTTTGGTGGAACCGGCGTTTTCTCACCTACTTTCTTCTTCTTGGAAGAGTTCCTCTTCCTTTTCTTAGGATTGGAACCTTCACCAATTAGAAGAACAGAACTCTTCTTAAGGGGAAAATTCGATTCCGCAGTCTTCAACATGTTGTGGAGTTCAGGCAGGTTGACATCCAACTTATTCATGTGAAAGTTCACAACAAACTGCGAGAACGAACTCGGAAGCGATTGCAAGACCAAGTCTTGGCTCAGCTCCCCATCTATGGCAAAACCAAGTTGTCCAAGACATTTAATCAAATTGATCATCTTAAGTACATGGTCATTCACAGATGATCCCTCAGACATCCTACACCCGAACAGCTCCTTCGATATCTCATATCGAGCTGTCCTCCCTGCCATATCATAAAACTCTTGTAAATGCATGAGGATAGTGTGAGCATCCATATGCTCATGTTGCTTCTGTAGCTCAATGTTCATGGAAGCTAGCATGATGCATTGAGCAACATTTGCATCATCTATCCACTTACGATACACAACATGTTCATCATTATGTGCATCACTAGCAGGTTCAGTAGGCTTAGGTGAGTCAATCACGTATTCCAGCCTCTCAATCCTGAGAACAATTCTCAAGTTTCGAAGCCAGTCAGCATAATTAGGACCAGTCAATTTGTGAGCATCCAGTATGCTCCTGAGTGATAGTGCAGAAGACATAATGTATATTGTAAATCTGTAAATGATAAACACATAACAACACTTAGCAAATATTCGATTTCATTTCATAACACTATATGAATCGGGTCTTTATTCATAAGTGGCTCCCACTAGTTTTCCTAATTTATTCAACCCCCTACGTGAAAAATTAAACATTCATAATGCTAGTGGAAATAGTTATCCTACATTCCATTACACAACCCCGGCTGTGGCACGAAATGCCATGTAATGTTCAATAGGCAGACAACTCTTGTCAATTACATCTAATGTTATTCCCTAATCAAACTTTAGCCTCTTGAATAATTGAGTCAAGGTTGTGGCACGACAAACTCAATATTCTAAGTCAAGTCTAACCCAACATTCCGTACAATTGAATCAGTCTCCAAAGGCCCACGGCTGTGGCACGTAATGACCTTTAGATTCTTATTCAATGTACACATCTCTATGTAATAGACAAGTATTTCTTATTTCAAAATCGAAGCCCTTGGCTGTGGCACGAAACGACAATGATTCAAAAATAAGAACTACTTTCTACCATGTTGGAAGGCTATGACCGACACAAGCCCGTTGTATCATTGGCCAATTACTACTTGATATTATTTAATTTTAGAGGGATTATATTACGTTACAATCATAATCATATTATCAAGAAATTCTTCCTTTTAAATTAAATATTTCAAATCAATAATCAATAATTAGATGATTCCCAGATCGGGTGGAGCATTGTCAAGAGGCGTCACTTAATAACCCTTTCTTATAGATAAAAATCTGTTGTTGACAGAATCATCCTTTCTCTCATATCGAAAATTCATATTCAATTACGTGTTTCATAAACACAAGAATCTTATGATTGTATTCATAATATTGTTCTTAAGGTTATGAAACAATTTCACTATACTAGGTTGTCTAACAAACGCCTTATGTTCATTTAAGTTCACCTAAATCTATCATCGCATGATAAACTAAGTATATATCACATATATAAACATGAATAAACATCAAGGTAGGCATGTTATATCATCTAGCACATTAGTCGAAGCATTATACATCTCTATGTATCACATGAAGCATTTAAAATCAATTCAAATGATCAAAAATAGCTTTAAAACACTTCATGGAATATAAACAGTTCAAAACTTTTATATAAACTAAAATTGATCACTCCATTAGATCCGTCTCGGAAAAACGAATCCAACGGTATATTGCACGCCTAAAACGGAGTTACGAAACTCCCAGAAAATCAAATTTAATGTGGACAGTCGGGCTGTAACGCATTACAGGAACGCGTTACAAGCCCTGTAACGCATTCCGGTGATGCGTTACAAGCCTTTTAAGCCATTTAAAAGGTGTAACGCATTCCGTGAATGCGTCACAAGGGTGTAACGCATTCCCGGAATGCGCGACACCCCTATTTTTTTTTTCTTTTTCACAGCAGCCGCCTTTTCTCTCCTCGAACTCCGTGCAAGTCAGACCTTCTTACTGCCTGACATTCTTTCCGTGCAGCAACAAAACGTACAACAGACTTTGTACAGATAACAGAGACAATACAAACATATATATATATATATACTATATATACATATATTTATACTTATTTAATTACGAATTTAATTACATGAACTTCAAAAATTCATAATAAAAAATCTATACATCCTAAAATTATGAAAAAATACCCAGATGATCTACAACACTTGTAGAACCCAGGTCAACATTCAAAATTATTATGAGAAATGATTTCTCATCAGACAAAATTAATCCATGATATAACTTGTAAAAATCATAATTAATTCATACAAGCACATAAAATTCTGAAATTTTTACCACAGATCTATATGCATACAACCTATGCTCTGATACCATTGTTGGATTTTTAACACAGCGGGGGCATGGAAAAACACTTTTACACACATAAAATCCAAATAAAAGCATACAGATCATGAATAAAAATTCGAGGGATCGAATCTAACCTTTAAAAATAATTCGGAGACAACGATCAGAGATCCTTAGCAGTTACTTCTCAAGTGTGAAGCACTCCACCGGTATCCACCAAGAAAACGATGTTAAGGAGGAGGAAGGAGGTGGAGAGAATTGGGTTTTCCAAACTTTTTGGGTTTTCGGGTTCGAATGTGGGTTAGAATAAAAATAGGGTCTATAATAGTGTATTTATAGGCAAAATTTTCAGCTGAAATTTTCCCATAAATAATATTATTATTATCCCATTTATTATTCTCATTAATAATTAAAACACCTTTTAATTATTAATCATTTTTCTAAACACTTTAGAAATAATTCTCTCTCTTGATTTAATTTCCAAAAATTAAATCCTTAATTAATAATATTTAGAACTTTTCTTAATAAATTTATAATCAAATAAATCTCATTTAATCAATTATTAAATTTGCCAATTAATTATTTATTTCATAAATAAATAATTATTAGCCATTATTAATTAATTCCGCCACCATTAAATCATTCTCTTTTTATGGTGTGACCCTGTAGGTTCAATATTAAGCCGGTAGTAGAAATAAATAATAATAAAACTATTTTATTATTATTTATATAAATTCTCTAATTTATTAAATATGATTAATTAATTAATCACATTTATTCTACATCGTGAGGGATACTTCTCAGCATATCGCGACTATCCGGATAATATGAATTCACTGCTTAGAATATCAAGAACCTATTCAGTGAATAATTACCGTACAATAAACTCCTTCTACCCTACAATGTCCCGATTAAATACAAGGCATGGATCTCGTGTCAAGCCTATCTAATTCAATCACTTGCTTACCATTTAATATGCGTAGTTCTATGCAAATTAGAAACTCCTTTCTAATTTCATTTACTCTGACCAGAGATTCCCGAACTAGCATAAGTGGATCAGCCTTGAACATTCGCTTCCTTCACTGAAAGGGGTAGATCCTTTATTGATCATACACTATCTTCGTGTATAAATTCCTATACCCAGAAGAGCCCTAATAATTGTCCCTGGAGACTAAGAACTAAACCAAAGCATAGTTCAGTGTACACAAGATGACTATGATGACCTCAAGTCTAAGGATACTTTTACAACTATCACTATGTGAACAACTGCTGACACGTGAGTGAACTCCATCAGTTGTTCAGCTGTGCGAGTCATGTTCAGTGAACTTATTCTATAATAAGCACCTACGTACTAGCTATAGTGTCACCACACAAATGTCTATGAGAACATACATCCTTCATAATGAAGCAAGCATGTATGTATCGATCTTTACGGATTATTAATTACCAGTTAGTAATCCTATGACCAGGAACTATTTAAGTTTAGAGTTATCATCTTTTTAGGTCTCACTATTATGATCTCATCATAATCCATAAAAAGCTTTACTCTAAACAATGGTATATCTTATTTAAACACTTAAATAGATAAAGCCCGTAATAAAAACAAAACAAGTCTTTTATTAATATCAATGAAATCAAAACAGATTACATAAAAGTTATTCCTAAATCCTTATACATGATTGGACTAAGGATATATTCCTTTCACCAACTCCCTTATCATTCCTAAAACTCTATTGCCTTTATATTCCTTTCCACTTCAGTTTCTTTTTATTTTCCTTTCTCTTATCATTTTTTCATGAACCCACTAATCATTGACTTCAAACATCACATCGTTCTGGGATTCTTGTCATCAGAACGAATCTTGACAACTTTTACAACTTAACTTTGTATTTCATCATACTCGTCCGCCTTTGTTCTGGCTCTAAAGCTTCTACACTCTCTCCATAACCTTGGGAATTACTTTCCCGAAAATAATTGACTGAACTTTAATCAGTTTATTATAATCTCTTGCTCCGTGCCTTCCTTGGCCTTTCACCAGCGGGTGGCCTCTCTCTTAGGAGGGTAAGTGATAAAAATAGTCGTTTGTGATTCGTCAATCATTTAGAATCTCAAATGATTCCTATATTTCCTTTAGCCAGGCTCTTGCCTCGACTGGGTCAACCTATTCCTTGGAACTCTGAGAGCTTAGCGACTTAAAGGTCATGAAAGAATTTCCTACCGCATTGTTTCCTCAAGGTAGTGGTTGGGGATAATAGTCTAAGTTCTTTTTAGACAGGTCCATTAAATGCCGTATAGGAGTACCGTCTCGGGTCTCCTTTCCTTACTCGACTTTCTGTTTCCTTAGTATGAAATGTTTCATCCTTCTCCCATACTTGGGGTTATCTTATACGTTAAAATCCTCATTTTCCACTCCATTATGTTATGGGTTCCTTCTATCTTGATGACGACCTCCCTGACTATCACGTTCAGGGTTTGCTCTAAATCTTATTTCTCAAACTAGCTTTCATCTAAGATTTCATCTTTAAGCTCTTGAACATTTGGAACCCAAATTCTGTAGGAATACCTCATTATTACCTTATCATCTTTCTCGGTATTAATCTTTTATCTAATTGTTGGGTCTCTGCCTTCATTCATCACTTTTTTTGGAACAATATGTTCTTGTCCGATAATTCAAACTGTATTGCAATCTCAAACATCTTTTCGGTACCGGCTCCGGTTACCTTCACTTCTATTTCCATTTTCTCAAATTCTCTTATAAACTCTCCCAAGGACATTATCATCTTGAGTCTCTCCTTTTTTTTTACTAAGGGCATCAACCACCACATGGCTTTCCCCGAATGATAAAGAATCTCCCAATCATAATTCTTGATTAGCTCTAACCGCCTCCTCTGGCGTATGTTGAGCTCTTTCTACGGGAAAATGTACTAGAGCACTTATGGCTTAGGTAAATCTCGCACTTCTCTCCATACAAGTAGTGCCTCCAATCTTTAGGGCAAAACTATTGCCACAAGCCCAAGCTCATATGTGAGGATATCGAATTTCTATATTCCCTTAATTGTCTTGATGCGTACACGATTACCTTGTTGTGCTGTATAAGAAGCACCCTAATTCCTTATGCGAAGCGTCACTACACATCACAAAATCTCCTTTTCCATCCAGCAATGCCATCATAGGGGCCGCCACCAATCTTTGCTTCAGTTCTTAAAAGCTGTTCTCGCATTTCTCTGTCCATTAGAACTTCCCAGTCTTACGAGTAAGCCACGTTAAAGGGGCTACTATCTTTACAAACTTGAATGAACCTCTGGTAGTGCCCGGCCAATCATACCTCTGGTAGTTGCCCTAACTATGGTCATCAATTCCTCAGTGGTCCTTTATTCATTCTTGTGAGGATCCTTCACAGGATCCTTCTTAGCGATAATCCCTTCTAGGACAACATCCTCAACCGCTACATCCTCAATATGAACATCATCCGGTCCCGTGTTAGGACGCTCTATCGGATCCACAATCTGATCTCCAATAACTAATAAAACATCATCGCGTTGTTGCTCCTCAACCTCAGGGTTCGGAGTCCCGCTACCATATACGATAACGAACTGTACTTCTATCACGATATTTATAAGGGTTCCCATAAGGGTTTTAACTGTCAGTACTATGTCAGGTAGTCCGACTATGAACTTGGCAAGAGTTCTTATTATCTTAGTGAACTTATTATCTTAACGTCACATCATCTCTGAGGTTTATAACGCTTCGCTCTGATACCATTTCTGTAAAACCCCCAAATCCGGGGTCGGGGTTTCGGGTTGTCACGAGTTCCATTTCCCTTAATAACACCCAATCTTAATAAACAATCAACTACTCTGTACTGTGACCCCACAATAAATACACACACCACAAGTTATAGTCTCAGAGATGAATATCCAAAAAAATAACACGAGTCATTTTATTCCAAAATTATATGCCAATACACCTTAAAAGGGTTTCTGAATAAATTTATATTTCTTTGCCATTATTACAATTGATAAAGATACATAAGTCTGGTACATCAAAAGTTGAAAGCCTAGCCTATTGGTAGTTCCTACCTCAGCTACAGCGACATCAACGCCTATAGGAAACTGCAGAACGTTTCCTATCCGTTCGCGAATTGGGAGCTTGGTCCTGTTCTTCTTGTCTATCTGATGTTGTGTGATGAAAGAAGAAAGCAAGGGTGAGGAACAAGCCCACCGAAATAATATGTATAATAATTAACAATATATGAGCATTCTTATAGTACTCATGAAAGTCTTGGTCAAGAAGAAATGAACCAAGCTGATATCTTATCGCGACGAAGTCGCAAAATATTCAGTATATATATACATATACTTTTCACAATCTTTGAAATCCTCTGACATGTATAATATACACAGAGTTCCAGTTTATAACTGTATAAAAATATTGTTACAAGGTGATCTCATATATATCTAACCTTGTCTCAACGTTTTTCTGAAAATCTTTGACATGCACAAGATAATCATTTACTAGATATAAGTTTAAAAGATGAAGTTACAAGATACTCCAATATACTTATATCTTTTCTGAATACTACTTGAACTACCACCGTTCAATGTATAAATAGTTCCTCCCATAGATTAAGCTACAAGACAAAACTTGTATAGAATCAATCTTTAAAATATCATCAAAATAAAATGAAGTTACGAGATACTTCATTTGATGCAAACATCATTTTGAAAACTCGACCCTGCCAACACTCAACAATCGCCCAACCGTAGCCTTTCTATCAAAGTGCTCTGGGTAGTGTTGCAGAAATATCCAATTGGATGATGAACTCATTACGGGAGTTTGCCGCGCCAGGAAGACCACTTACGATGATCAGTCGTAGTAGTGCAACCCCACCATTTTCTACATGTAGAGGAGAACCTGTCGGATTTACTTGTCAACCGAACACTGGACTCCTAAGGAATGTACCGTCTTAGCGGAACTTCCAGGCCATTTGGGCCAATATAATAGGGCTGGGCCGGTGCCACTCGACCACTTACGCCACTCCTAGTTCAGATGAAATCCATGACTCTGAAACGTAAAGCTCATCCCCCCTTTCCCCAAGTAGAAACTTGTTGATACGGCTCCACCAAGAAGTCGTATCTAGTTGGAAAGGAAAACTCACCAATATTTCCCAGGCGATGCCTGTTAATGGATTAACTTGTTCCAAGAATTTTACTTCCCGAGTGTTGGGTAAGTAATCAAAAACTCTTTTACCAAAACAGCAACCTTGTTGCGAATATAAAACACCCCACAGAGCCGGATCCCTCAGGTTTTGAGCGAATATTTAAATCCTCTTTAAAAGGAAGATCTTAAATATAAAAATGAGTTTTGGGATCCGCCCTAACCTTTAAAAATCATTTTGAAGACTCGAAAACACTTTAAAGAGTGTTTGGAGTAATGATGATTTAATGAAATAAATCAGTCCCAATATATTAGAAAATATATGAATATTATTATTTAAATAATATTCTCATAAAGAATAATCTTTACAAAAATAATTGAAGTAGAAGTTTTAAAATATATACTTGCAATGAATATTAAATAACCAAAGATATACTTATACGAAAGTACTATCTTTATTTGAATAATCAAAAGTGAGTTTGATTATCGACACATTATTCCTTAATAAAATAAAGAATAATAATTAGTAATTAATCGGAGTCATAAGTCCTCGAATGAATATTCAAAATAATATTCATTAATAAAATAAACGGAGTCATAAGCCCTCGAATGAATGTTCAAAATAATATTCATTAAATAAAATAAACGGAGTCATAAGCCCTCGAATGAATATTAAAAGTAATATTCATTAATAAAATAAACGGAGTCATAAGCCCTCGAATGAATATTCAAAATAATATTCATTAATAAAAATAAAGTTATCGAATAAACCTTATTCGAATAATAGCCTTGAAAACTATTCATATATATATATATATATATATATATATAAATATATATATATATATACTCGGGAACATCGACTCCGGGTTTTAGAAAAATATTCACCTTTGGGTCCCCTATACTAAGGGTATACGCAAATACCGCTTATCTCTAGCATAGGTATTATCAACTGAATCAACAGATATATGTATCAAGATTATGAAACAGGCATGCATATATACCATATCACATGCTACAATATATCGCAAGAATTTGCTAATTAACCATCATGCATTTATCACAAGATAATGCATATACATATATACATCACAACAACAGTATAGCGGGTAGAAAACTTGCCTGAGTGCTCCCGGATAGACTTAAGCTTAGACTGGGTCCGATAACCTATGAACAACAACATAAGTTGGAATTAGACCCCAGTCGCTTAAGAAACTAGACTTTAACCAATTGAACCCTAACGTTTGCTTATGGTCACTCCTATGCTTAACGAATCACCTAAGTCGTTCGAGTACCCTCGGCTCCGCCATTTTTAATAAATTAACCATTAGGAGTTTTAAGGCGATTCTTTCGCGAGTACCTTACCAACTGCCTAATACACTTAACATAATTGTTCCATACCCCAATTAGTCATTTAAAGTCCTTAACCAAGGTTTCAAAGTAAGGCGAGGGGTAATGGTTCGGTCGCGAAATGCCGTTACTTAAAATGGTCGTTTCTCCTAAACCGTACATTGGATTCAAACGAACCACATATCAAAACGAAGCTCGTAACATGAACTATCTAAACATGGCAATGGTCAAAACCTAACAGTGAGTTAAAGGGTTCTGATGTTAAGAACAAAAACAGTCTACGGTAAATCGGGCATTACGATGGCTATGTTTACGCGATTACCCAAATTTATACCACTCCAAATCAACCCACAATCAACCCACAATCAACATCACAACCCAACTCCATCCATACTTCACCATAACAGCCCCAACAACTCAATATTATCAACTTATACTACTTCCCAATCATGAACTAAAAGCTTACTTAAGTTCTTTAACTAATTATGAAGATCTACAACTCCAAAAACACCACAAAACCAACTAATCTCTACATACACAACAACCAAGCCTCTCATGAACTATAATACTTATATTGTGCTCTTAACATTCAATAACAAAGCTAGGTTAAGAGATTATACCTTCCTTGTGAGTGGGAGTAACTAATTAGGTTGGAATCACCCTTGAAAGTCCTTATCCAAGCTTAATCTAAACAAAAATTCAAGAACAAAAATTTAAGTTCTTGAAAAACACTATTCACCCTCTTCTTCCATGATTTTTAGGAAGAGATTGTGAAGGAAATTGAAGCTTAGATTCATGGGATAGCTATATCTATGTATAAGGAACCTTGGATAATTACCTCATGATTTAACAATGCTTGGATCTTGGATTTTGATTTTCTTATCCTT
Source organism: Apium graveolens (assembly GCF_009905375.1). NCBI lineage: Eukaryota > Viridiplantae > Streptophyta > Magnoliopsida > Apiales > Apiaceae > Apium > Apium graveolens. Next base: position 118,493,699 of record NC_133655.1, read on the forward strand.
GAAAATGAAGGAAAGCCGAGAGCTTGATGAAGGAAATGGAGTGTTTTGGGTTTTTTGATTTGTTTGCTTGGTTGCTAGCTTTTGTTTTTGATTAATTACCTTTTTACCCATGAAAAATTGTGTGGTTATTAATCAACCACACCTCCTTCCCTTATGTCATGCTTATGTCACCTTTCCTATGTCATCTTGTTACACTTGTCTTCCTCTTGTTGGTGTGATGACATCATCATCCACTAACCCCTTGATTAACTCCTAATTACTTGGCTAATGACCGTTGATCTGTTATGCGGTTCGCTTAACTTTCGTTTTCATTTATCATTTGAGGGATCATACCCGGGATCTTATTACTTAGGTTTCCTTAACCTTTCTCAATACATTATATTCCTTTTATGATCCTCTCTTATAATCCTTGAATTTAAATCCTTTTTATTCTGTTACCTTATACTCAGTTCTTTCTGTATCTGGTAGATTTCTGGGAAAAATCAAAGTGTTCGGATTTGGATTCTGACGATCTTTACATACACTTATATACCACATAGAGTACTAATAATATCCCAGAAGATCAATAAAAGAACCCCTACATAGTGTGACATGAAAAGTTTTCTTATTCAGCATAATCAGCAAAACACTATTCGTAAGGGTTTCAAAAATTCCAAAAATTGGGGTTATTACACATCTTGTCTTTATGACGATCAAAGTGACTTTCATAAAGTAGCTTTGTGAGTGGGTCTGCTATGTTGTTATGTGTGTCAACTCTAATTCAATACAATAGAGGAAATGTTACCGCGCTCCCACTAACCCTTTTGTAGACGCATGGTTCATCTCCGTTTTTGATAAAATCAAACTCTTTGATTGTCTCATCAAAACGAATGTTCCATCTTTCGAGAAGCTTGCTTTAAACCACATATGGTTCGCAGCAGCTTACACACTAGGTTTTCATTTCTCCTGGAAAGAAAACCATCTGGCTATTTGCCAGATCTCATAGTCGTAGTAAGCAGCAATCACAAGCAAAATCCAAACTGATTATAACAGGGCTACGGGTAAAAGGTTTCATCAAAGTCAATCCATTGCCTTTGTTTGAATCCTTTTGCCACAAGCCTGGCCTTATAGGTCTCCACCTGGCCATATGCTATAATCTATCTTTTGTATACCGTATACATAGATTCCATTCTGGATTTCATGGCACTTTGCCATTTCTCTGAGTCAACACTACTCGTAGCCTCATTATAGGTTACAGGGTCGTCGTCATCAATGATCGACAACTCATTGTCATTCTCAATGACAAGGCCATAATACCTCTCAGGTTGGCGAGACACTCTCCCTGATCTATGAATGGGCTGTTCCACAAAAGGTTGTTCAGTCAGAACAGGTGTTTCCACTTGATCCGTAGTAGTTTGTGCTTCTTGAACTTCATCAAGTTCAATTTTGCTCCCACTGTTTCATTCAAGGATAAACTCCTTTTCCAAGAAGGTAGCATGTCTGGAGACAAACACCCGATGATCGGTGCAAAAGTAATACCCCAAAGTCTCTTTAGGATATCCCACAAAACTATATTTTACGGATCGATATTCCAGCTTATCTGGGTCAACTTACTTGACATAAGCTGGACATCCCCAAATCTTAACGTGTTTAAGACTCGGTTTCCTTTCTTTCCATATCTCATACGAAGTTTGAGGAACAGATTTTGGAAGGCACCATATTCAGTAAATATGCTGAGGTTTCCAATGCATAACCCCATAGGAATACTGAAAGATTTGCATAGCTCATCATGGACCGAACTATGTCTAACAAAGTTCGATTTCTCCTTTCAGATACTAATCTGGAGGAGTCCAGTAGGAGACTATACCATTTACTTTGAGATAATCCAGAAACACTCCATTAAAGTATTCACCACCTCGATCTGATCGAAGAATTATAATACTATGTTTGGTTTATTTCACCACTTCATACTTATACTCTTTGAACTTTTCAAAGGCTTCAGACTTGTGTTTCATCAAACACATATCCGAATCTAGATCTATCATCTATGAAAGTAATGAAGTATGAAAATCCACCCATAGCTTGCGTAAACATTGGTCCACATACATCTATGTGTACCATTCCTAGCAAATTTGCAGTCCTCTCTCCATGTCTACTAAATGGAGACTGTATTGCCACTATAAAGTGAGATTTTCATCATCCCTTTTCTTTTATTAGTTTGTTCAATCTGAAATAAATTATGTCACATACATACAGACCATTATTTAAAGTACCACGTCCATAAAGAATATTATCTCTAAGAATAGAACATTCATTATTCCCAATAATAAATGAAAATCCAGCCAAGTCTAACATGGGAATAAAAATAATATTCCTCACAATCGAGGGAACAAAATAACAATTATTTCAAACAATAGTCTTGCCCGTAGGCCTATGTAAATGAAATGATTCTACATCTTCAGCAGCAACTCTTGCTCCATTTCCCATCAGTAGAATCACCTCCTCTTCCTCAAGAGTCCTACTTCTCCTTGGTCCCCGCAACAAATTGCAGATTTGAGAAACACAGGCGGTATCTAATACCCAAGTAGAAATTTGATTTAATGACATATTCACTTCTATCATGAACATACCTGAATCAGAAGCGGTAGTCTCACTACCCTTCTTCTTCTTCAATTCTGCAAGGTAAACCTTACAGTTCCTCTTCCAGTGCCCCACCTTGTTACAGTGAAAGCAAACAACTTTGCTCTTGGGGTCTTCAGCTTTTGGTGGAACCGGCGTTTTCTCACCTACTTTCTTCTTCTTGGAAGGGTTCCTTTTCTTTTTCTTAGGATTGGAACCTTCACCAATTAGAAGAACAAAACTCTTCTTAGGGGGAAAATTCGATTCCGCAGTCTTAACATGTTGTGGAGTTCAGGCAGGCTGACATCCAACTTATTCATGTGAAAGTTCACAACAAACTGCGAGAACGAACTCGGAAGCGATTGCAAGACCAAGTCTTGGCTCAGCTCCCCATCCATGGCAAAACCAAGTTGTCCAAGACGTTCAATCAAATTGATCATCTTAAGTACATGGTCATTCACAGATGATCCCTCAGACATCCTACAACCGAAAAACTCCTTCGATATCTCATATCGAGCTATCCTCCCCGCCACATCATACAACTCTTGTATATGCATGAGGATAGTGTGAGCATCCATATGCTCATGTTGCTTCTGTAGCTCAATGTTCATGGAAGCTAGCATGATGCATTGAGCAACATTTGCATCATCTATCCACTTATGATACACAACATGTTCATCATTATGTGCATCACTAGTAGGTTCAGTAGGCTTAGGTGAGTTAATCACGTATTCCAACTTCTCAATCCTGAGAACAATTCTCAAGTTTCGAAGCTAGTCAGCATAATTAGGACCAGTCAATTTGTGAGCATCTAGTATGCTCCTGAGTGATAGTGCAGAAGACATAACGTACAAAGTAAATCTGTAAATGATAAACACATAACAACACTTAGCAAATATTCGATTTCATTTCAAAACACTATATGAATCGGGTCTTTATTCATAAGTGGCTCCCATTAGTTTATCTAATTTATTCAACCCCCTACGTGAAAAATTAAGCATTCATAATGCTAGTGGGAATAGGGATCCTACATTCCATTACACAACCCCGGCTGTGGCACGAAACGCCATGTAATGTTCAATAGGCAGACAACTCTTGTCAATTACATCTAATGTTATTCCCTAATTAAACTTTAGCCTCTTGAATAATTGAGTCACGGCTGTGGCACGACAAACTCAATATTCTAAGTCAAGTCTAACCCAACATTCCGTACAATTGAATCAGTCCCCAAAGGCCCACGGCTGTGGCACGTAACGACCTTTAGATTCTTATTCAATGTACTCATCTCTATGTAATAGACAAGTATTTCTTATTTCGAAATCAAAGCCCTCGGCTGTGGCACACAACGACAATGATTCAAGAATAAGAACTACTTTTCTATCATGTTGGAAGGCTATGACCGACACAAGCCCGTTGTGTCATTGGCCAATTACTACTTGATATTATTTAATTTTAGAGGGATTATATTACGTTACAATCATAATCATATTATAAAGAGATTCTTCCTTTTAAATTAAATATTTCAAATCAATAATCAATAATCAGATGATTCCCAGATCGGGTGGAGCATTGTCAAGAGGCGTCACTTAATAACCCTTTCTTACAGATAGAAATCTGTTGTTGACAGAATCATCCTTTCTCTCATATCGAAAATTCATATTCAATTACGTGTTTCATAAACACAAGAATCTCATGATTGTATTCATAATATTATTATTAAGGTTATGAAACAATTTCACTATACTAGGTTGTCTAACAAAGGCCTTATGTTCATTTAAGTTCACCTAAATCTATCATCGCATGATAAACTAAGCATATATCACATATATAAACATGAATAAACATCAAGGTAGGCATGTTATATCATCTAGCACATTAGTCTAAGCATTATACATCTCTATGTATCACATGAAGCATTTAAAAGCAGTTAAAACAGTTAAAAACAGCTTTAAAACACTTCCGGAAATATAAACAGTTCAAAACTTTTATATAAACTAAAATTGATCACTCCATTAGATCCGTCTCGGAAAACGAATCCAACGGTATATTGCACGCCCAAAACGGAGTTACGAAACTCCCAGAAAATCAAATTTAATGTGGACAGTCGGGCTGTAACGCATTACAGGAACGCGTTACAAGCCCTGTAATGCATTCCGGTGATGCGTTACAACCCTTTTAAGCCATTAAAAGGTGTAACGCATTCCGTGAATGCGCCACAGGGTGTAACGCATTCCCGGAATGCGCGACACCCTTTTTTTTGTTTTCTGCAGCAGCCGCCGTTTTTATTCCTCGAACTCCGTTCCTGTCTTTTCTTTCTCCGTGCAGCAGCATTCAACCGTACAACAACCAACACAGCCAGACAACGAACATCAGCAGATACAAACATATATATATATACTATATATACATATATTTACTTATTTAATTACGAATTTTAATTACAAGAACTTCAAAAATTCATAATAATAAATCTATACATCATAAAATTATGAAAAAATACCCAGACGATCTACAACACTTGTAGAACCCAGATCAACATTCAAAATTATTCTGAGAAACGATTTCTCATCAGACAAATTTAATCCATGATATAACTTATAAAAATCATAATTAATTCATACAAGTACATAAAATTCTGAAATTTTTACCACATATGTATATGCATACAACCTGGCTCTGATACCATTGTTGGATTTTTAATCACAGCGGGGCATGGCAAAACACTTTTACACACATAAAATCCAAATAAAAGCATATAAACCGTGGTAAAAATATAGGGATCAAATCTAACCTTTAAAATAATTCGGAGACAACGATCAGAGATCCTTAGCAGTTGCTCCTCAAGTGTGAAGCACTCCACCGGTATCCACCAAGAAAACGATGTTAAGGAGGAGGAAGGAGGTGGAGAGAATTGGGTTTTCCAAACTTTTTGGGTTTTGGGGTTCGAATCAAAAACATGGTTTATAATAGTATATTTATAGGCAAAATTTTCAGCTGAAATTTTCCCATAAATATTATTATTATTATCCCATTTATTATTCTCATTAATAATTAAAATACCTTTTAATTATTAATCCTTTTTCTAAACACTTTAGAAATAATTCTCTCTCTTGATTTAATTTCCAAAAATTAAATCCTTTAATTAATAATATTAAGAACTTTTCTTAATTAATTTATAATCAATTAAATCTCATTTAATTAATTATTAAATTTGCTAATTAATTATTTATTTCACAAATAAATAATTATTAGCCATTATTAATTAATTCCTCCACCATTAAATCATTCTCTTTTTATGGTGTCACCCTGTAGGTTCAATATTAAGCCGGTAGTAGAAATAAATAATAATAAAACTATTTTATCATTATTTATATAAATTCTCTAATTTATTAAATATGATTAATTAATTAATCACATTTATTCTACATCGTGAGGGATACTTCTCAACATATCACGACTATCCGGATAATATGAATTCACTGCTTAGAATACCAAGAACCTATTCAGTGAATAGTTACCGTACAATAAACTCCTTCTACCCTACAATGTCCCGATTAAATACAAGGCATGGATCTCGTGTCAAGCCTATCTAATTCAATCACTTGCTTACCATTTACTATGCGTAGTTTTATGCAATTTAGAAACTCCTTTCTAATTTCATTTACTCTGGCAAGAGATTCCTGAACTAGCATAAGTGGATCAGCCTTGAACATTCGCTTCCTTCACTGGAAGGGGTAGATCCTTTATTGATCATACACTATCTTCATGTACAAATTCCTATGCCCAGTAGAGCCCTAATAATTGTCCCTGGAGACTAAGAACTAAACCAAAGCATAGTTCAGTGTACACAAGATGACTATGATGACCTCAAGTCTAAGGATACTTGTACAACTATCACTATGTGAACAACTGCTGACACGTGAGTGAACTCCATCAGTTGTTTAGCTGTGCGAGTCATGTTCAGTGAACTTATTCCATAATAAGCACCTACATACTAGCTATAGTGTCACCACACAAATGTCTATGAGAACAAACATCCTTCATAATGAAGCAAGCATAGTATGTACTGATCTCTGCAAATTATTAATTACCAGTTAGTAATCCTACGACCAGGAACTATTTAAGTTTAGAGTTATCATCTTTTAGGTCTCACTATTATGATCTCATCATAATCCATAAAAAGCTTTACTCTAAACTATGGTATATCTTATTTAAACACTTAAATAGATAAAACCCGTTATAAAAAACAAAACAAGTCTTTTATTAATATCAATAAAATCAAAACAGATTACACAGGAAGTTATTCCTAAATCCTAATATATGATTGGACTTATGACATATTCCTTTCACATGCATGAGTACTCAGCTCCAAGAACTCCACAACAAAATGGTGTGGTTGAAAGGAAGAACAGATCACTAAATGAAGCTGCAAGGACAATGCTTGAAGAGTCAAAACTCCCAACTTACTTTTGGGCTGAGGCTGTTAACTGTGCATGTTACACTCAGAATATTTCTCTAATCAATCAGGCAAAAGGCATGACTCCCTATCAACTATTCAAGAGAAGAAAACCAACTTTAAACTTTATGCATGTCTTTGGTTGCAAATGTTACATCTTAAGGAATCAATCTGATCACAAAGGGAAGTTTGATGCAAAGGCTGATGAAGGAATATTTGTTGGTTATTCTGCTGGAAAATCTTATAGGGTCTACAATCTAAGAACCAACATTGTCATGGAATCTGTGCATGTTGTGTTTGATGATAAAAAGATTGATGGACTAACAGATGAGGGACATCATGAAGGACTCAAATTTGACAACATTGAGATATATTATGATGATAGTGAAGATGAGAATGATGAAGAAGGCATCTCAAGAAGAATTCAGAATCTGCCTTTGTATAATGCACAGAATGCTGCATCCGTTGAAAGTCATAATTCAGCATCCGTTGAAAGATAAAGTGCATCATCCGTTGAAGTTGATAATGAAGCATCCGTTGATCACAGTCTATCAACGGATAATCAATTCACTTCATCAGTTGATAGAGCTCCCAATTCCATTCAAAAGATCAGCAACTCAGGGGGAGTTTCAACCAATCAACATTCTATCTCACATCATGACAATACTGAGGCAACCTCATCTAGAGCTAATCTACCACCTCAAAGAAAATGGACCAAGAATCACCCTTTTGAACTGATCATTGGTGATGCTACATCTAAAGTGCAAACTAGAAGGGCTACTCAAGATGAATGTCTGTATAGTAGCTTTCTATCACAGGAGGAACCTAAGAGAGTGGAAGAAGCTCTATTGGATCCAGATTGGATTTTAGCAATGCAAGAGGAGCTGAACCAATTTGAAAGGAATAAAGTATGGAAGCTGGTACCCAAGCCAAAGAACAAGAGTTCTATTGACACAAAATGGGTATTCAGAAACAAGATGGATGAAAATGGCATAGTCATAAGGAATAAAGCCATATTGGTTGCTAAAGGCTATTCTCAACAAGAAGGGATAGATTTTGATGAAACATTTGCTCCAGTTGCCAGACTTGAGGCCATCAGAATCTTTCTAGCCTATGCAGCCCATGCCAATTTCAAAGTCTATCAAATGGATGTCAAGAGTGCATTTCTAAATGGGGAATTGGAGGAAGAAGTTTATGTAATCCAACCTCCAGGATTTGAAGATCCAAACTTTCCAGACTATGTGTATTATCTGTTGAAAGCACTCTATGGACTAAAGCAAGCACCTAGAGCCTGATATGAGACTTTGTCAAAATTTCTTCTAGATAATCACTTCACAAGAGGTACTGTTGACAAAACTCTCTTCTTTAGAAATGTTAATGGCTCTAAAATACTTGTTCAAATTTACGTAGATGATATTATATTTGGATCTACAGATGATAAGCTTTGTAAAAAGTTTGCTAAGTTAATGCAAAGTAAATATGAAATGAGCATGATGGGAGAGCTAACTTATTTTCTTGGTTTACAAGTCAAACAAGTTAGTGATGGAATTTTCATTAGTCAAACTAAATACATTTATGATCTTTTAAAGAAGTTTGACTTAATGGATTGTTCATCTGCAAAAACTCCCATGGCCACTGCCACCAAGCTTGAATTAAACAAGGCTGAAAAGTCTGTGGATATTTCAAGTTATAGAGGCATGGTTGGCTCACTTTTATATTTAACTGCTAGTAGACCTGATATAATGTTTTCTACATGTCTCTGTGCTAGATTTCAAGCTGATCCTAAAGAATCTCACTTAGTGGCTATTAAAAGAATCTTCAGATATCTCAAAGGGACTCCAGATCTAGGAATTTGGTACCCTAGAGAGTCTGGTTTTGATCTAATTGGTTACTCAGATGCAGATTATGCAGGCTGCAAAATAGACATGAAAAGCACAACTGGCACCTGTCAATTTCTAGGAAACAAGCTTGTGTCATGGTTCAGCAAGAAGCAAAATTCTGTTTCCACATCAACAGCTGAAGCTGAGTACATTGCTGCTGGTAGTTGCTGTGCACAGATACTATGGATGAGGAATCAACTATTTGACTATGGTTTGACTGTTGACAAAATTCCAATATTCTGTGACAACACAAGTGCCATTGCCATTACTGAAAATCCAGTGCAGCACTCAAGAACCAAGCACATTGATATCAAGTATCATTTCATTAGGGAACGTGTGATGAAAGGTACAGTGGAACTTCATTTTGTTCCAATTGAAAAGCAGATTGCAGACATATTTACCAAGCCACTTGATGAATCAACATTCACAAGATTAGTAAGTGAGCTAGGTATGCTTAATTATTCATAATTTATGTCATCTATGTAATCTACCTTGAAGCCTGAAATGAATTTGCTGCAAGAACAAAGTTGGCTTTAAGTAAGACTTGTCCTATCAACGGATATTCCCTATCCGTTGAAAGCCAAAATTGTTCTATCAACGGATGTTCATTATCCGTTGAAAGACAAATACATTTCTGGTAATTTTATCCTTCAACGGATAAAATGGTGTTGATCATCAACGGATAACTATTTACCTTATCCGTTGAAGTGTCACATCAGTTACTATAAGTGAGTCACAGCTGTTGATTCTTTTACTCAACCGTTGATACATATATACACTGTTGTATGTATTTGTGTTACAGGCAGTTTTCAGAATTTCTACAGTTTTCTTTCCTCTTAAACGGCTGTAATTTATTTAAAAGTATCATTTAATCATTTTATTTTCATTTTAATTCAAGAAAGTATAAAAGCCCAATTGAACTCTTATTTTCACTTTACGCTTTCTTGCAATTCTTATTCTCCTTCTCTCCCAAAATTCTCAAGTCTTTCTCTGCAACCTCTACTCACAACAATGGCACCAGTAGTCAAAATTATGTCTCAAACAGGATTTGTTTATGAAAAGAATAATTTCGTAGGCTTGGTTGAAAAGAATGAAGCCCATTCTGATTATCACAAGATGATGAACTTCATAAAAAACTGTAAATTAAGCTATGCAATGCTGGAAGCCCCAACCATCTACTGTGAGGTGATTGAGGAGATTTGGACAACTGCAGAGTTCAACTCCACATATATGACTATTGCCTTCTCTCTCAAAGGTAAGGATTATTGCATTAACTGTGATGATATACAGTCTTGCTTTAAGTTGCCTGAGAATAATGCCATAACACCACACACTGATAAAGATGTATCTGCTATGTTAGATTCCATAGGCTATGCTTTTGATTCTGCTAGTTTAGGTAGCATTAGAAGGAAAGGCCTTAGGAAAGAATGGAGTTTTCTTGGAGATGCCTTTATTAAGGTTTTCTCTGGGAAGATTAGCAATTTTGATGCCATAACTTCATCTCTTGTTAATATGCTTTATATGCTAGTTTCTGATAGGTGCTTTAATTTTAGCAACTGTGTCATGCTAGAATTAGGTTCCAGATTAGGTAACAAAGCTAATAGACCACATAACATCTACTATGCTAGATTCTTTATGTTATTGGCTAACCATGTTGCTGAAGGATTGGTTATATCAAATGAGAATAATAAACTCAAATGCTGGGCACAAGAGAAAAGGGTCCTTGCAGACCTTTTAAGAATGAACCTCAACAGCCAGGTACCATTGGTATATTTGCCAATCATGAATACACCACAGGTAAGTGAGGTAAACACTTCTATAACTCCTACTATCTCCAACCCCATTGTTTCTTTGTCTTCCAGTGTGGCAATGGGATCTGTGTCTTTGCCCAAACAGGTTCCTACCAAAGCCACCAAAACTAAAGTTTCAAAACTCAAGTCAAAGAAAACTACCTCTGTTGTTTCTCAAAAGACAACAGTTGTAACAACTACCATAAACCCTGAAGGGAGTGGACAGGGTGTGAGTGGTGAGGGGAGGGGTGAACATCAAGAAACCCCCAGGATAAGGAGGGAGAGGTGAGTGGTACCCAAGCCAGCCAAGCCACAGTCTCTCAAAAGACTGTGGTGGTTCAAAAAGAGTCTAACACATCCCTAGTTGCATCCTCCCAAAAGGATGTAACTATTGAAAATAGTCCCCAACCAGGGACACAGAACAAAAGAGGGAGGGACACTGAAGCCACACATTCACCAATTAAAGCCTTTTCAAGGAAGAAGAAGGCCAAGACCCTAGTTTCCACACAAGGGGCACACACAGCACAGATACATCCACCTGTATCTGTGCCTTCACAAATTCAGCTTGATGTGATTCCAGCAAATGTGGAGTCACAGCCCCATTCTCTCATAATAGAAACACACCAATCATCAAACTCTCCATCACCCTCTCTGGATGTGGATATGATATTCACATCAATTCCTGATTCTCCCTCATTAAAACTCAGGGAGGAGCCCCACTCCAAATCTGATGATCATGATCTTTTAGATGATTTGTTGGATCATCAGCCACTTCTTTCAGATGTAGTTGAAGAATCTGTGTTACCTCACCTAAAATCAATTCACACAGATTCAACAATTATGTCACTTTCTATATCTACATCTTTTCCTTCTTCAACGGATATCTCTCATCCGTTGACAAGTGGTTGTTCTTCAATGGATAAGCTTAACAGCAGTTATCCGTTGATACCATCAGTTTCCACTTCAACGGATACTCCCTATCCGTTGCTGGTCTCTACACACATAACAAAAACAATTCCAACTGTAGAGGACATGGTTACTGTACAATCACTTTTAGGATTGAGGGAAGGGAGTGATCTTTTGAGTGAGAGGCTGGGTTGCTCCCAGGAAAAAGGAGAGGTTGAGAGTCACCATATGCATGCTATTTCTTCCAGCATGGCAAAAGTGAGTGAGGGGAGTGCCACCTTAGAAGGTGAGGGTGAGGGTGTGAGGGTGTGTGTGAGCCAGGGGGAGCCCCTGATGCAAGAAAATAGAGAAAAAGAGAGAAAGGCAGGTACAGAAGCTATAAGGGTGGATCCAGCCATTGCTAGTGAGTCAATGAAAGTGGATGATGCAGAAAAGGAAAGACAATTTCAGCAACATTACAAAGTTGTAATTGATAACATTTCCTTGGATGCTGACACTTTTACTCATCCTGTCTCAGCCTATCAATTATTGGCTGCTCAGGGCAATGTGGAGGCAGAACAGACATTAAACATTGTACATACTTCAGAATCTCTTCTCAGAGACAAAGCTGCTGTTAACAAGCTGCCTTCTCAAGCTGGTGAGCCATCTGAAGAATTTGGAGTAAATTCTAATGATGATGACTCTGATTCTTTGGATGAGAGCATGAACTTAGGGGGAGTAGCAGGCCCAAGTTCTGTTCCAGATCTTCCTGAATGGGCATGGGCAAAAGCATCAACACCAGGAGAGTTTGGTGTCACTTTGGTTAGACAAGTCATGACAATTCAGAAGGCCCTTCAGGAGACTACAGATGCTGGTACCAAGGTAATTCTTCAAGCTCATCTGGAATCTCTGCATCTCCTGCAGTTACAGCACTTCAAACAGAATCTAAGTGTGGATGAGCTCAAGCAGGATATTGCTGATCTAAAATCCTACAATGCTGAGAAGTTGGATTCAGTCATACCTTATGGTACTATGCAAGATTTGTTGGGGAGACTGAGGAAATAATCTGATGCTGACAAGAGACTGGCCAGATTGGAAACCAGAGTTCAGATCATTGAAGACTCTATGGTCACCATTCTTCAGAATCAACAAACTCAAACAAATCTACTCATGCAGCTGGCAAATGCACAAGGCTTGACCCCTACCCTTGATGATAACAAAAAGGGGGAGAATAAAGGGGAAGGGGAAGGCGAGCCATCAACAACAATTCAAATTTCTCAAGTTCTAGTTCCTGTCATCACCACTTCTCCAATTATTCCAATCAAAGGAAAGCTTGATGGAATTGATCTAATTCAGATAGCAGCAGCTGAATTGCAAGTCAAAGAGCAAAGGAAGAAGATTGATGAAAAGATGCAACAAATATTTGGTTCTACAACTTCTCAATCACAATCTGTGAAGCATAGTACAAAACTGGAATCAATTATTATGGAGCTCAAGCCAGTAGGGAGGAATAAGGTTGGAGAGACTTCTTCCAAGGATCTGAAACCTATGGTTCTCAAGCCCAACAACAGATCCAATAAGGACTCTACAAAGAATCCCCTGAAAGAAGTGGATTTTCCTCTTCCAAAGGCTGATGAGGACAAGTTTTTGGGTAGAAGTATCTCAAAACTCAAAGAGACCATGGATGTGGCTGTAAGGAGGAACATGGCTATTATCTTCAGAGAGGGAAAGAGCATATGTGTGATGCAAGGACATCCCAAATTCTCAATAGCCAAGAGGGAAGAAACCAGAAGGTTGAAGGAAGAAGCCAAACAGCTAAAGGCTGACAAAAGAGCACAAGCAAAGCTTGAAAAAAAGCTAAAGTCAAGTCAGGCTGAAGAACAGAAAGAAATTGAAGACAAAAGTGAAGATGAAGCTATGGGGGACATGGTTGATACTGATATGGAGGAAAAAAGTAAGGGAAGAGAAGAATGGCAAAAAGGGAACAGAAAGAAGGTCAATGCAAAGAGAAAGATGGTAGATGAGACTGAAGAAACCCAATCAATATCCAAACCACTACCCTCTATTCCTGAACCCATTGTGCCTGACCCCTTCATGAACATTCATGGTGAAACAATCATTCCCAAGGAGGAACCAATTGATTGGGACACCATCAAATTGCCCACCTTCCTAACCTCTTCTCCATCATCAAAGAAGCAGAAAAGAAGAATCAAATCAATACCTTCTAAAGCCTCAATCAAATTCACACAGAAGCCTAAGCCTAAGCCTCAAGCCTTTAAAGATGATTATGTTCACATATGTGATATAAAAGAATTTTCAGACATTGAACTCTATCTGGATAAGCTGGAGGAAGTAAGAGGAATAGCTGCCTACAGACAGCTACCAGAAAGACTAGTGTTCAAATACAAAGGAGATGGGGAAAGAACCTGGCCTCTTTACAGAATTCTGAATGAAGGCTACTCTACCTTGATTAGAGTCTACTCAGCCATACAAAGGGATTTTGGCTTTACCAGGACTTCCAAGACTGAGATTCTCAACAAGATTGCCAACATAAGGAAAACTTGGAGGGATCCCAATGCTTTTCCTAGAACATTACTCATTCAAGAAAGAGGAATTACAATTCACAAATCACCTCATTGGTTGATGGAGTTCAGAGACAACAAAGGAGTCAGAAGATTTTTCAGAATTGAAGATCAGCTCAAGATTGCCAGTAATGAAACTCTCAAGGATATGCAATCTAAGTTAAACATCAATGAAGAAGATGAAGTTGAATTCTACAGACAACTTCAACTTTAAATAGAGGAGAATGACAGGAGGCTAGGAAAGAAAACAAAGAATCAAAGGAAAAGAAACTAATCTGCTCAGGCTAAAGGAGCACCCTTGGAAACAATGTAACTCTTCAATTCCATCTCAGCATACACATTTTTGTAGCACTTTTGAATTTCTGCTTTATTACAGTTTATATATTTGTCAAGTGTTTTGTTATCATCAAGCTAAACCCAAATTTATGCCTGCAGTTCTAGTAGACATAAATAGGGGGAGATTGTTAGGAATATGTGTATTAGTTTGATGATAAGTTAAACAAAACACTTAAGTAGAAATCTAGTGTTTGTAGCCTCAACGGATAAGACCATCTTGGCTATCCGTTGAAGGAGTAGCTTTACTTAGCAATAAGTTTAGTATTGTAGCACATTTCATTCTCTGGATTCAAGTTATAATTCTTAGATGTTGTAGGAAATTATCAGTCATGTTGACTACTAATGGATATGCAAATAGGAGGGCTAATTGTAAATATTTCATGCCTTGTAATTTTGTATAAGTGAAGAAGTATCAACGGATATTGAAGACCTTTAACGGATAAGAAACAAAGCTTCAACGGATGTCTCTAATGCTTCAACGAATAATATCCATCAACGGATAAGTGCTTCAACGGATAAAGACTTCAACTGATAATGCATCAATGGATAAAGCTTCAACGGATAAAGCCTCAACGGATAAGGCATCAACGGATGAAAGCTTCAACGGATGCTTAGTTCATTAGTAGTTGATAGTGACAATTCACAAGCTGACAGAGGCACATGGGTTGACAGAGACAAACTGGAATGTGGAAGCCTCTAGGAGGAATCAAGAAAATACAACATTTCCATTCTGATGCAAACAAGGAAGTATTCAAAGATTCACAGATTATCCTAGATTGCATTGGATAGAGAAATGAAGAAGAAACATGTGAAGAATCTTTTTAATTGTATTTTACTGTTTTGTCTTCACTTGTAAACTTGGTGATATATAAACCAAGTAGCAGCTAGTAATTAGATATGAATTTTTTCTGAGCTATTTAGAAATATCCAGAGAGAAAATCATCTAGTTTGTACTAGGAAGCAGCTGTGATTTAATTCTTTGAATCACAGATTTTCTGAAATAACACATCTCTGGTGGAACAACAAATCCACCAGAAAAGTTTTTAAGTTCTTTGTGTTCTTTACATTTGTGTTTGAATATATATCTGTCTGTATTAGCTTCAAGCAATTCACACACTTGTTCTAAAAAACACTTAGCCTTAGAAACTGCTCAAAACTTGAAAAAGTTTTGAGATTTACATTCAACCCCCCTTCTGTAAATCTCATTGTTAGTCCAATGGGAATAACAATTATAAGTATCTATCGATATTCATCTCACATTATCTAATCGTCACATAGATGTCATAAGATTTTATCTACCCTTCGTTTCACCAAAATCCGATTTACGGATTGAAAGTTATGGCTAAAACAATCCACCAATAAACACATAGCCATATAAAACATAAATCAGATAGCACATAGCATGCAAGGTATTCGATATAAATAATTTTTCAAAGAATGTTTGGGGTTAAAATGATTTTTCTGGTATTTAATACAAATTTTTAAACATTTTTCAGAATTAAAACGGGACTCCGACTCAATTTATAATTAAATAATAGGGTTTGAACACCCGAATCTGACTTTAAAATTATTTTCTAGTAATTATTGATTCTTGAAAACAATTTAAAATAATATTTTAAAGCTCGAAACTATTTTTCGGAATTTTTAAATCAAAATAAATAAGTAAATCTAATTAAATAATCAATTAAAATTAAGTAATAATCAATTAAATCAATTCATCAACTAATATTTAAATTAATTGACTAATTAAATAATTAAATATCAATTAAAATTAATTAATTAAATAATTTGGATTTATTTCAGAATTTAAAATAATTTTCAGAGGTAAAAATAATGTATTTTAGAATAAAAAATAAATTTCTGAAAATTATTATAAATAGAAATATAATTTTTGAAATGTTTTAAAAAAGAAATCCATTATTTGAAATTTTATAAACTACATGATATTTATTAAAAGAAGATAGAAAGAAGGATGACCAAACTGTAAGTTTCGCATCCCCTTCCTCCTCCCTCGATTCCGGTGGCCGGACTCCATGGCTGCCGCCATGGAGCTTTTCTGGCGACTGGCAACTCGCCCAGAACGGGCTCAAACTCACATGTAACAACCTACTAGCTTCCAGGAACTTGTTTCTGTAATCGGTTTTATCAACAACACGGCCAAATGGCCTTAACGGTAACCCAAAAATCCCGTCACCATTGTCCTTATTTTTCCGGCCAACAACAACCAGCTATCGTCTATTAATTTTATTTATACCATTCGATTGCTTGCTCCACGATCTATTCATTCATGTAATCAATTTCAACAGATAACCCTAACAAGGAATCACCCAAATTCAATTAAGAACATTCAAACAAATTATAAACCCTAATTTCTAATTCCGATAATCAAACACATATTTGAGCATGTTATTGAACTCCAAATTCAACATATGATATACCAAAATGATCAGGAAGAAAAGATCTACAAGATTCAAGCATCAAATCACAGAAACAACTTTAAGAAAAAAATTCATATTTTAATCCAAAAATTATTCGAAAGTAATAAAAAATTATAGAAAAATAACCTTTGATTCTGCAGGTGTGTAGATCATAGATTCTGAAAGTACTCTTCAAGACCTTCGATTCAGTTACTTGAACTCCAGGATCGGATAACGCTAACGCCTTCAAATCTAGGTTTGATTAGAAATAACGCTATGAATATACTGTATTTTCTCTGAAAATTATAAATTTAACTGACTGCAAATGATTTTTTATACAAAATAAAATACGGTAAAGGTTATTTATAATTACGGAATATTGGTAACCCGTTGGTCCATACTAGATATAAAATATTACGTTTATTTGAGAAAACAGATCCAAAACGGTACCAGTTTTAGGATAATTATCCAAATCTATATATTTTATAACTACGGTCTTGGTCTTAGCGCTTTGGTTACACGTACCACGAGAAGATAATATAATAGTTTAATAAGATCCCGTTTCTCAAAAATACGGGTTTATCGATTTACCAATACGAAATTTGTATCGAAAATATTGCACCGGGACCCGCACGGGGAAAACCGTACTCCGGATTGAAAAAGTTAAAACATGGAAAATGCTCGGAATATTGCAATTAGGTTAGGAAGGAGTTTTCGGAAGAGTTCCGGGTTGTAAAAACATAAAAATTATTGAAGTCGGTAGGTTCCCGATTATACAAAATAGTTTATAAATACTCGAAAATATAATTTATAAAATCCATAAATCATTTATAAAACCATATAACAACATTAAATTAATATATTAATATCACATTTATCTATATTTTATTTTGAACATATAAAAATTAAAATACTCAAAATTATATCATATTTAAATATCCAAACACAGATACCACTTCACAGATAATTCACCAAAAAATCATATAATAATCACATAATATTCATTTATTAACAAAAATAATTACACGTCATATCCCGGTTATTACATCCTTCCCCCTTATAAGGATTCTGTCCCCAGAATCAATTAAGCAATAACTAAGGGCATTATTTCACATATATCACTTTCTGAACCCCGGGTTGTCTTTTCAACCCCTGGGTTTCCACAATACTCTTACTAACTTTATAACTTTCTTCCTTAAAACTTCCTCTCTCTAGTCTATGATTCTTATTGGATTCTCAACATAGGACAACTCTGCCTGAAGTTCTATCAGCTCATATTCTATTACATGTCTAGAATTCTAGATTATACCTTTTAAAAATTGCCTCATGAAAAACATTATGAATACGTTGCATATGCGGGGGTAACGCTAATTCGTATGTGTTAGGTCACACAACACTGTAGAAGGGGGTTGAATACAGTATTTAATACAATCAAATCAATTTCGAACACAAGTAACAGTAAACAGATATATTCAATATAATAAACTCTGTTATAATAGAACTGTTCTCTCTCAGTGATGAACAAATATCACTAAGAGCTGCTAGGTTACAATGTATGATCTTCTCGATAATGATAACATATATAGTGTAAACCTATGTCTGCGTTTATATAGTACATAGTTACAAGATAACTTCTAATTGATATGGAATATAATTCTATGTCCTAAAATATATCAATCAGATATCTTATACAAGTCTTCTTATCTTCTAACTCTTTCCATGCATATCTTCTTTTATTTTAATCTCGATCTTCTATCCTGTAAATCAGCTTCCTTCCTTAACTATAAGTCCTCCCGCACTTAAGTTCTGACATAACCTTAAGTTCTGATATGACCTTAAGTTCTGACTTCCAGTAAGTACTGATTCCAGTAAGTACTGATATTTCCTGTTTGTTAAGATCTGAAAACTAAACATGGAACATATTAGACATGACTTCTCAAATATATCTAACAATCTCCCCCAACTTGTAAATTATGCAAAAATATACAAGTTAATAGATTTGATGATGTCAAAAACATTTAAGTTCAAATGCAATGAGAGTTTAATAAGACTATTAACTACAACTTACAGAACATGCAGCTTTACCATCATCACGGGATCAATCTGAATCCTTAATGATTCTTAACAAAATCTTTTACCAGCTTATTTTCAGCTTTTCTTAGGACTTCAACTAACTGTGCTTTGACCTACATCAGTTCTTCATCTTTACTGTCACTAATTTGATAAATGGTTGTTCTGAGAGCTTGAATTGATGTTCTTTCCAGTCCATCACCAAGTCTGATAACTCTAGGATGTGAAGAGTCTTCATTATAACATAAGCATCTTCCTTTCAGAATAACTTCCACCTTAGCAGAGTTCTTCAGCATAGGAATTTCTCTTCCATCATCTTCAGTAATCATTGGAATGTACTGAGAAGCCTTTGTACCGGAGATTCTGAGAAGATCTCTTATAGCCTTCAAAATGTATTCTGACCATCTTCTTGTAATATCAGATTTTACTTCTAGAAGATAGTGAATATGTTGAAGCTTTCTGACAGACTTCTTTAGCACATCAGTTTCAACTAGTCTGTAAGTTCTTCCATCATTGAGAAATAAGATCAATTTCTCTTTTAGATCATCTTTATCATGAGCATCTATCCCAATTTGAGCAGACAGCACTTTGTCAAGGTGCTTTTGTTTGATTTGTTCATATGGTTTTTCTGTCAACATGAAAGGATCTCTTAGAGTAACTTCTACTCCTATTTGTATCTTTTCTTCATCAGAACCTAATCCAGCTCTATCTCTAGGTTGCTTGGCTCTCAACCCAAATTTTGTGAGTTGATTAATCATAATATTAGATTTTGGTTCAACTGGAGTAGCTTTCTTCCATAACAGCTTCTTCTTATCAGCATTTGTCATCATTTTCAAATCAACTTGATCATTATCAGTGGTTGATGACTTGATAGCTTGATCGAAATTTGTTGTTTCTTCTGTAGCTTGCCGTTCTTCATTCTGAACAACTTGAGCAGTGTCAGAGGTTATTTTAGATTCTTTAATAAACTTTCTTCTTTTCAGAATTTGAACAGTTTCATCTTCTATCAAATCATCATCATGCATTGTAGCTTGATAGACAGGAACTAATCAACTTATATTTTTCTGAATTTTTAAAGGTTCACCAACCTTTTCTTTTCCTTTTGACTTAGGATCAAATTCAGTTTGTGATCTAGTCTTGGACTTTAAAGCCTCAGAATTTGACTTTTCCTTGATCACAATGCCTTTTTCCTTAGGCCTAAGAGGTTTCTTTGCATCAGAAGCTTTAGACTTTAGATTTATCTTCTCAACTGCAAATCTAGCTTCTTCTTCCTTGAGAGTTTCCAAATCCATTCCTGGATTTTGTTTCAGAAATAATCTTCTAGCTATCTCCTCATCAAGTGTCTGGATTTTAGGATCTTTGTAATAAATAGTAGTCTGCTTCCCCTTTGGCTTCAGAGTTTGTAAAAACTTCTGAGAGTCTTTAGATCCTGACTGAATCAGGATATCAGGACTTGACATCAGACTTTGCTTATCAGAACTTGACTTCAGACTCTTAAGATTCACAGCATCAGAACTTGACTTGTTTTGTGTAGAAGATTTGCTAACATCAGAAATTACTTTCTGTGAAGATTTTCCTTGAACTTTTCCTTGACCTCTATTCTTATCAGAGTTTCCCTGGTCATCACCTTTGTCATCCTTCTTCTTCAGTAGTTGAGTAGGTGAGCATTTGGACTTAACTACTTCTCCCCCTTTTTGGCATCATCAGGAAGTAAGAGAGAGAGAGAAGAAGTTCAACTGGAGATTTGATCTCATCCAATTGAGCTTTCTGAGAGGCTTGATTTTGTAGGACCTCAGTAATTTAGGCCTGTTGTTTCTCTTGAATTTTCTCAATGGCTTCAACTTTCTCAAGAGTAGGTCTGATATATCTATTCTTGTCAAGCTTGATCTGTAGATCTAGCTTATCAGCATTTTACTTTAGTGTATCACCTTAGCATGAGTAATAAAATGTAGACCATGAAGACTTCTTGTCTCATAGCTGTAACCTTGAGTTGAGTCTTAAAATCAGAATTTGACAATAACTCATCAGCTTTTGACACATGCTCTGTCAGAATTTAGGTGCTTGGAATAAAATCTGATTCATTCCACTTCTTGGTCCACTCCACACCTCTGTGAGTATCCTCCCAAGGAATAGGTGCATCATGTTCAACAAATTTCTTTACCAATGCTTCCTTGCCCAGAATGGGAGCTGGAGTCTCAACAGAAACACTGTCTTCAGAACTTGAGGAAGACTCATTATGTTCTGACAGCACTACAGTGTGTGGAGCAACTGGAGATTCAGGGATAACATCATCTAAATTCTGAGCATCAGAATTTATCTCCAGAACTGGTGTAGATGGTATCTCAGCATCTAAGATTGGAGAGTTGACTGTAGATGGCTGAGCTGCTATAGGAGCTTCCAAATAAAGAACAGTTGGAATGTGCAGCCTAGTGATATCAATTTCAGGACTTAATCCTGAACCTTCAACTAATGTCTCTCTTACCGGAGAAACAGTAGGAGTGATCACTGTATTAGGAACAGTGTCTTGAGCTTTAGCTGGAAGGGCTTCAATGATAATTGGCTCTTTTGAGATCAGAGATTCCTGATCCCCTTCCTCAGCTTCTGCAGAATCTTCAGATGGAGATTTAGCATTATACCTCTTTGCCCTCATTTTCTTTAGTCTCCTTGCCAATGAAGGAGTTGCCTCTTCAGCAGAGTTTAAAGTTCATTTCATCTTCAAAGTATCAGAACTTTTAGCTTCAGCATTTACGTGAGGGATTGACCCTTCAGCTTCTGTTTCTTCTGAAAATTGACATTCTCAGCTTCAACTATCACAGGTTCGGAAGCATGAACCCGTGCTTCAATTTTCTCTTCACTATCAGATTCATCTCTGATAATCATCTTCCTTCGCTTTTGTGGAGGTTGAGGAACAAACTTTGTCCTCTTAGAAGGTTTAGAAGATGAAGGCCTGATGGTATGTGCTGATGGTTGAGATGATTGTGTTGGTTTGAAATATGTCCTAATGGTTGGTTGTTGTTGTTGTTGAGAAGTTTGAGGTGTTTGTGTGGTGGTGGTAGGAGTTGAAGGTTGAGGTTCAGAAGGTTGAACATCAGGATATAGTGCAGTGTATATAACCGGATCATAGTTTATTAAGGCTTGTTTGACGGATATAGGAATTTGGAGGGGTCTCAACACAGCCTTCTTATTATCAGTAGATAATAAGTCATTAAAAGCTCTTTTAGCTAGTCTAAATGGTGGAATTAATTCACTATCTAATTAGGGCTTATCAGCACAACAAAAACTATAAATAAGCTGACAGAATCTAGCAAAATAGACAGTATTCCTATCTTCTGTCATCCTATCCCCAATAAAGCCTAAAACAACACTTGCATAATCAAAATTAGTTTGATTAATGCGATCATACCCGATTTGTTGACTGAGTATAGTGATTGCATCGAAATTAGAACATTTGTTAGTGAAGGCCTTTGTAATGCAGTCAAAGAAGAAACTCCATTCCCTCCTTATGTAAGGTCTTTTCAATTGACCCAGCTTTGCCAATGTCTTTTCATACCCCAGACTGACCATCATCTGTTGAAGAACTGGCTCCTCAACAGTTGAATAAATGCAATTCTCAGGTAGTTGCAATGCTTGGCGAACTGTAGCCAAAGTCACGATATGCTCATCCTCCCATGTTATAAAGATGATACTTGGGGACCCTTGAGCACCACCATCATCATAGATTCCACTTCTCCAAAACTCCAGCACTTGGGTTCCAGAGATTGCTTCAGGTTGGGTCAAAGCATACCCAATATCAGAATTAGCAAGGAAATCCTGAATAAAGTGAAGTTCCGATGGAGCTTCATCCTTGCTAAGAACAGACGAGTAGTTGTTAGGAACAAACTTAGCTCCATTAAAAATCAAGTCTTTTGGTGCCATCTCTGTAAGAAATTAAGTGAGAAAGAGAGTGTTGGCAAGGTGTTTGATAAAAGTCATGTAAGAAAATGCTTCAGAGAATATTAGAGAGAGAGAGAATAAGAGAGATTAAGATTAAAAAAATAAGTAAAAGATTAGAAAATCTTGTAACTCCCATATATATATTCTCTCCACTCAACTGTTATATTTTTGAAGCATGGCAGACAATTTACACCTGGCAACGTGTGAACAATCAGTAAAAAGTTAAAGCAGGAGTTAATGGGCACGAGAAATAAGCAATAATTACCGTGCACATGCGGTTTTTCAGGATAGACACGTTTACCACTAACCCTTAATGATTATGACTATTTTTATCTCACCTAATTATATTCTGATTAAATATGACCATTCAGTATTTACCACAAATAAGTCAAGTAAATAAATAATGCCACGTAAGCATCGGAGTTTCCATTAGGATTTACATCAGAACTTGACTATTATCAGAACTTAATGGTCATCAGAATATGGCTTCTGTACTCAAAAAGTGAATGTTTGTTTCTGTAATTCTTCATACATATACTGACTTGTTTTCTTCAGAGTTTAATCATCAGATCTTCCATCAGAACTTGTCCTCAGAATTTATGCATATGACACTTAACTGTTTGTCAGAAACAACTTAATCACCACAGTAATTTTCATCATTCATATGGAGTGAAAGTGTGTGCATTCAGCAGAATATCAGATAAAGATTAAAGTCTAATAAACTTCAGTACATCTTAGAAATAAAGCATAATAAAAGTGCTTAAAATCTGTCATCAATCATGAAGTCTACTATAGAACAAATTTATGCAGGAGTCCACCTCAACTTTTTGTGCTCATTTTATGCATCTTTTGAAATTCCTTTTTACAGTGGCTTCTCAGTATAAGTGAGTCACAACTGCTTATCAGAATTTATGCTATTATCAGAGTATTTCTCCAGTAATCAGAGAATGTGAAAAGTCACCAAGAAAAATTTATTTGCTTTTCTAATGCATATTACTTAATACCAGCAATGCACTTGGGTCTTCCCTTTCACATATTTACTCTAGATCTCAAAGGAGTACCTGACTTTTCTTTTCTTTTCTTTTCTTTTCTTTTGATAAGTGAGGCTTATCAGCATTTAGTTCATCCTTAAGATTTAATGACATCAGAATTTGACAGATAAAAAGCAAGAATCTAGTTTGTGGCTTAGTAATAAGATACACAAAGTAAACTTGACTAAGCTCAATATCAAAATTTGCTTGTGTTAATGAGTTTCTATATAAACAACTAATTCAAACATGGGATTTCTAGTATGTTAAAGACTACTAGGTCAGCATCTGGCACAGTTATCCTCATTGGATTGAATTGTCACAGAACATTCAAAACACTTATCAGAGTATATAGATCCATATCAGATAACAATCAGCATTTAATGAATTTCAATTTAAGCACATATTACATGAAGATAAGACAATCTGTAAACACTGATCATAAAGTCTGATGCATGAGAACAAAAACTAAGCAGATTTAGAGAAAGAACCTGAAACTATTCCAAGTTCATTTACCAGTGTTGTAAAAGTAGCTTCACATAGTGGTTTTGTAAAGATATCTGCTAATTGTTGATCTGTTGGAACAAAATGCAATTCCACTGTACCTTCCATCACATGTTCCCTTATAAAATGGTACCTAATGCTGATGTGCTTTGTCATTGAGTGTTGAACTGGATTACCTGTCATAGCAATAACACATTGATTATCACAGTAAATAGGTATTTTAGAAAATTCTAACCCATAATCCAGTAACTGATTCTTCATCCAAAGAATCTGTGCACAACAACTTCCTGCAGCAATATATTCTGCTTCTGCAGTTGATGTGAAAATTGACTTATGTTTCTTGCTAAACTAAGAAACCAATCTACCTCCAAGAAATTGGCAGGCTTCCACTAGTGCTTTTCCTGTCTATTTTGCATCCTCTGTAGTTAGTAATATCTACCGATGAACCAGTATCTTTATCTAACTTGGTTGCAGTGGCCATGGGAGCGGATGTAGTTGAACAATCTTGTATTCCAAATTTCTTCAGTAAATTTCTAGTGTACTTAGATTGACAGATAAAAGTACCTTCTTCATTTTGCTTGACTTGAAGTCCCAGAAAATAGCTGAGTTCTCCCATCATACTCATTTGATATCTTGACTGCATTAGTTTTGCAAACCTTTCACAGAGTTTGGCATTTATAGAACCAAATATGATATCATCAACATATATCTGTACCAAGAGTAGGTCCTTTCTATGGTTGAGGTAGAACAGTGTTTTATCAATTATACCTCTGTGAAATCCACTTTCCAGAAGGAATTGAGCTAAAGTCTCATACCATGCTCTAGGAGCTTGCTTAAGGCCATAAAGTGATTTGTCAAGCTTGTAGACATGATTTGAAAATTTTGAATCTACAAAGCCTGGAGGTTGTTCAACATAGACCTCTTCTTCCAATTCTCCATTAAGAAAAGCACTATTCACATCCATTTGAAAGACTTTAAACTTTTTGTGAGCAGCATAAGCCAAGAAGATTCTTATGGCTTCCAATCTAGCAACTGGTGCAAATGTTTCATCATAATCAATACCTTCCTTTCAGTTCCATTTGCTTTATTCCTTGTAATTATACCATCACTGTCAGTTTTATTTCTGAACACCCATTTTGTGCCAAAAACTGATCTGTTCTTTGGTCTTGGCACTAGGGTCCAGACTTTATTTCTTTCAAATTCATTTAACTCTTCCTGCATTGCTTGCACCCAATCAGCATCTTGAAGAGCTTCTTCCACTTTCTTTGGTTCAGTCTGAGATAGAAAAAAATGATAGAGACATTCATTTGATATTGTAGTTCTAGTTCTGACACCTGCTTCAGGATCTCCAATTATTAAGTCAGATGTATGTGATTTGGTCCACTTCCTTGAAGATTGAAGTTGACTTCTAGTCCTGGATCCTCCCCCATGATCCATGTTGTCTCCATCATCATTTTTTGATGCTCCCCCTATAGTTATGCTCTCTGAGACTTCATAATTTGATTTGGATCCTTCAGGATTTGAAGTATCAGAATTTCCAGAATTATCAAAATTTGGCTCATCAGAACTAGATGAATCAGAGCTTGAAGAGCCAATGACAGGTTCTGATGCTTCTTGAGAGTCTTGAGATGTGGTAGGATTTCCAGCTTGCTCCCCCTGGACAAGTGCATTTTCCTTTGGAGTTGTTACCACAGTTTTAATGACATCAGAACTTAACCCGTCAGAACTTACAGGATCAGATTTTAAGTCATTAGAATTTAAGTCTTCATTTTCAAATCTCAGCTGATCATGATTATTGAAATCTTCAAGTCCAGTAATCTTCTTATCATCAAAAGATACATTGATAGATTCCATGACAACCCTTGTTCTTAAATTGTAGACTCTGAAGGCTTTTGTGGAAAGTGGATATCCAACAAAAATTCCTTCATCAGCTTTTAGATCAAATTTTGACAGCTGTTCAGGATGAGTATTAAGAACAAAACACTTGCACCCAAATACATGAAAGTATTCCAGATTTGGCTTCTTTTTCTTCACCATCTCATATGGTATTTTTCCATGCTTGTTTATGAGTGTAGCATTCTGTGTAAAACAAGCAGTCTGCACAACTTCAACCCAAAAGTAGGTTGGCAGCTTTGCTTCATCAAGCATAGTTCATGCAGCTTCAATGAGAGTCATGTTCTTTCTTTCTACAACTCTATTTTTCTGTGGAGTTCCAGGTGCAGAAAATTCCTGTTTGATTCCATGCTCTTTGCAGAACTCTTCCATGATTCAACTCTTGAACTCAGTGCCATTATCACTTCTTATAATTTTAACAGAATCTTTGACCAACTTATCCAGCTGTCTGACATGATCAGTTAGAGTAGATGCAGTTTCATTCTTCTTGTGCAAGAAGTACACCCAAGTGTACCTTGTGAACTCATCAACTATAACCATAACATATTTCTTCTTTACAATAGACATGACATTGACTGGACCAAATAGATCAACATGCAGTAGGTGATAAGGCTCAAGAATTGATGACTCAGTTTTGCTCTTGAAAGAAGATTTTTTTTGTTTTGCCTTTTGACATGAATCACAAAGGCCATCAGGAGCAAATACTGATTTTGGTAGTCCTCTCACAAGATCTTTCTTTACAAGCTCATTTATGTTGTTAAAATTTAAATGAGAGAGTTTTTTGTGCCAATTCCATCTTTCTTCAATTGATACTCTACTCAACATACAGATTGCAGAACCATCAGTACTTGTTGAAAGTCTGGCTTCATAAATGTTACCATGCCTGTAACCATTCAGAACCACTTTTCCTGTAGAATTGCTTACAACTTCATAGTGTTCTTCAAAAAAATCCACATGATAACCTCTGTCACAGATTTGACTCACACTTAGCAGATTGTGTTTAAGTCCTGAGACAAGAGTTACTATTTCAATGATGACATTCCCAAGATTAATTTTGCCATATCCCAGATTTTTCCCATGTGGCCATCTCCATAAGAAACTCCTGGGCCAGCTTTCTCCACAAAGTCTGAGAGCAGGGCTTTATCTCCAGTCATATGTCCTGAACATCCACTATCCAATACTAGGATATTTTTCCTGTTGCCCTGCAATCATAAATACCACTAATGGTTAGTTTTAAGGACCCAGACTTGTTTGGATCCTTTGGCCTTTTTAAGTTTGTTAGCATTTGCAGCGGATTTAATATCAGACTTTATGCTAACATGATGGTTAGATTTTTACAGTTATAACATTTCTTTCTAGGAGCATTAGGAACATGCATATAATTATTGCTTTTATTCACACCTTCCTTTCCAATCCTATTTTTCCTAGCTGCCTTTACCTTGTTGACATTCCTTATTTCTTTCAGCTTATGCTTAAGCTGCTTCTTAGTCATTAAGCCTATGTTAACTTCAGCTGGTTTATCCTGTTCTAATTTGTCAGAAGTTGACATTTCCTTAACTTCTGTCACAGACTCTTTCATCTTTTCAGAATCAGACTTTACAGTTTTAGCTACAAACTTAACAGGATTTACCTTTGGCTTAGCAGTTTGTTTAACAATAATTGGCTTAATTTGTTCAGTTCCTTTTTTACTTTTATCATCTCCATAACCTAAGCCCTCTTTCCAGTTTCCACTACTTAATAAGTTCTGAGTTGTTCTTCCAGAGTTAGTCCAAGTCCTGATAATCTCTCTTTCTTTTTCCAACTCAGTGTTTAGAGGTTGATTCAATTTTAGCAATTCATCTCTAACATAAAAAGCATCATCTCTTTCTTTCTGAGTTTGATGGAACATAACTAAGTCTTTTTCCAAATAGTCATTCCTTTTCTTATAAGAAAGATTTTCAGAAGTTAATCTTTCACATGTTAAAGTTTGATCTCTGTAACTAATAAACATGGTTTTAAGATATAATCTCAACTCATTAATATCATCAGTATGAAAAGCATAAGTTGTTTGAGGTACCTTCAATTCAGCAGTTTCAGGGCTGCCATCAGCATTTGCCATTAAAGCATAATTCACCTCATCTTCAGAATCTGAAGAGTCTGTCCAGCTTTTCTTCTTTGTGACAAGTGCCTTGCCTTTGTCACTCTTTCATTTCTTACACTCGGGAGATATGTGGCCTCTTTCACCATAATTGTAGCATTTGACATTTGAGTTGTCTCCTCTGTCAGACTTTTCACTTTTGCCTTCATACTTACTGAACCCTTTCTTATCAGAACTTCCACCTTTCTTCGAAAACTTCTTTCCCCTTCTTAATTTCCTATAGGCTATCTTTGTGATACCCTTCACCATAAGAGCACACAATTTCATCATCTCTTCATCAGCATCTATTTCAGGTAAACTTTCAGTTTCTGAATCATCATCATCAGAACTTGATGATTCTGAATCAGACTTTATGATGAGAGCTTTTCCTTTGCCTTTCTTTGAGAGAACCACCTTGGGGGATTCCTCCTCAGCTTTAAGAGCAACTGTCCTTGACTTTCTCCCATGTCTCTTGCTCCTTTGATCCATCTCAAGTTCATAAGTCTTGAGCATACCATAAATTTCATCAAGAGTAGTTTCATCAAGAACATAGTTGTCTCTTATATTAGTAGACTTCAAATCCCAACTTTTAGGAAGAGCTAAGAGGAATTTTATATTTGAATCTTCAAGATCATATTCCTTGTCCACCAGTGACGGATCATTCAAGAGTTTGACAAACCTGTCATATAAGTTAGTTAATGACTCATCAGCTTTTGAGTCAAAGTGCTCATACTTTTGAGTGAGTATAGTCCTCATGTTCTTCTTGATTGCATCAGTTCCCTGGCATCTTGTCTCCAATACATCCCATATCTCATTTGCAGTCTTGCAATGAATTACCCTGTTTGACATGACATTATCAATGGCACAATGCAGCAAATGCCTTACCTTTATATCCTTGGCAATGGATGAGATATCTTCAGCTGTATACTCAATTTTCTCCTTTGGTATGGTCTTTGCTGGATGATCTGCAACTATAACAGAGAGCTTGGTTGACTTATGTGGTCCTTCATTAATTCTGTCAAGGTATTCTGGATCTGTAGCTTCTAGAAACATAACCATCTTCACTTTCCATATGGGATACTGAGAAGGTCTCAGTATGGGAACCCTAATAGTCTCATATCGACTGTGGGTTTGAGTCTTTTGAGTTTCTTCAGTTTTAGTAGGTTTGGTTGGAGTTTGTTCTTCTTCAGAAATGATTGTTTGGATCTTTACTGTATGTGTGTTTACAGATAAGCTATGATACCAATTGTTAGGTCACACAACACTGTAGAAGGGGGTTGAATACATTGTTTAATACAATCAAATCAATTTCGAACACAAGTAACAGTAAACAAATATATTCAATATAATAAACTCTGTTACAATGGAACTGTTCTCTCTCAGTGATGAACAAATATCACTAAGAGCTGCTAGGTTACAATGTATGATCTTCTCGATAATGATAACACATATAGTGTAAACCTATGTCTATGTTTATATAGTACACAGTTACAAGATAACTTCTAATTGATATGGAATATAATTCTTTCTTCTAAAATATATCAATCAGATATCTTATACAAGTCTTCTTATCTTCTTACTCTTTCCATGCATATCTTCTTTTGTTTTAGTCTCGATCTTCTATCCTGTAAATCAGCTTCCTTCCTTAACTGTAAGTCCTCCTGCACTTAAGTTCTGACATAACCTTAAGTTCTGATATGACCTTAAGTTCTGACTTCCAGTAATAACTGATTCCAGTAAGTACTGATATTTCCTATTTGTTAAGTTCTGAAAACTAAACATGAAATATATTAGACATGACATCTCAAATATATCTAACAGTATGCTATCTTACCGACACGTTTCAAAATTTCAAAAGGCCCAACATATCTGGGACTGAACTTTCCTTTCTTTCTGATCGTGGATGATCCCTTATTCACGGTGATACATTTAACAATATAAAATCTCCTTCCTCAAACTCCGTATTTTTTTTCTAGCTTGATCTACAAATTTCCTTTGACGATCCTGTTCCGTAATTAACCTTTTTCTGAATAATTTCTTTTGTCTGTTCCACCATTTCGGGTCCAAGTATCTTACGTTTTCCGACTTCATCTTAATATACTGGTTATCGACGTTTATGTCCATAAAGAGCTTCGTAGGGAGGCATTCTGATACTGGCATAATAATAGTTATTATAAGCAAATTCCATTAGGGTAGATGTTCATCTCAATTTCCTTTGAAGTCAATGGCACAAATACATAACATGTCTTGTTAGGAATATGTTGTGTACTTGATGATAGGCTAAACAAAACACCTTAGAAGATTTAACTTAGTGAATTTTGTAGCACCCGATGGATGATCAATTATAGTCCCGATGGATGATTCAATATAGTCCCAACGGATGACTAATTGATATCCACCGGGTGAGTAGCTTATGTAACAATAAGTACTGTAGCATATTTCTGCAAACAACTTTGTAAAGATTCTGTAGTAGCTTATGAATCATGTAGACTGCTAGTAGATGTGCAGAATAGGTTGATTAAATGTAAATATAAGATGTCTCGTAATTATACACAAATGAAAAGGAGTCAAGTGATAAATCGCTACCCGATGGATGATCAACAAAGCTACCCGACGAATGATCAACAAGGCTACCCGATGGATAATAAGCATGTACCCGACGGATGATTAATTTAAATATCTATTGACAGTGACAACACAATCACATGCGTCGAGTGTTTGCAAAAGGAATGTGGCAGCCTATTTAGCAGGGTTTTGAGAACAAAGAAGCATTACCATTTCCATGCTATTATTAAGATATTCAAAGATGCTGGAATAGAGTAGTGAAGCAGCATGCAGTTAGACTTGATAAGTTTTGTTTTATTATCTTGTCTTATTATCATGTAATCTTGGTGAAATATAAACCAGGTGTAGCTAGTAGAACAAACCAACTAAGCAAACACATTTTTAGAAGAGAAACATTTGTAAGCTGTATTCTGTAGAATTTCTCTGTAGTTTATTTGTTCACTTGTAAAGCGGCTGTGAGCTATTCAAGCTTCACAGGGTTCTCTTGATATATATATATATATATATATATATCTGGTGGATACATTCAAATCCACCAGAATGTTTTCAAGACCTGAGTTTTTATTACTTTATGTTTGAATTACTTAACTCTGTATTCCGCACTTTACAAATCAAACAGTTAGATATAAATTGAGTTAGAACCATTTTTCATAAATCCCAAAAAGAAGCCAGAATTACATTCAACCCCCCTTTTGTAATTCTTGTTGTATTGTTAGGAAATAACAATTGGTATCAGAGCAAGCTCTTGAAGTAAAAAGAGTTTAATGATCACAACAAACATCAAGATGAACAAGAAGGATGTTGGAGTGTAGATTCCATTTCTGGACAAAGACAATTATCACCAATGGAAGGTGAAGATGCACCTACATCTTCTTTCTCAAGATGAGGCCTATGTGGATTGCATAGAGAGAGGTCCTCATGTACCAATGAGAGATGCAACAGGGAATGAACTATCTGTTCCCAAGCCTAGGCATGAATGGTCAGATCCTGATATTGAGCAAGTCAGGAAAAACAAGAAGGCCATGAATATATTGTTCAATGGAGTTGATGGTGATATGTTTGATAACATCATTAACTGCAAAACAACCAAGGAGGTTTGGGACACAATTCAGATTATCTGTGATGGTACTGAGCAAGTAAGGGAGAATAAGATGCAGCTGCTAATTCAGCAATATGAGCATTTTCATTATGAAGATAGTGAGTCTCTCACTGACATTTTTAGTAGGTTTCAAAAACTACTAAACACTCTAAAGTTGCATGGAAGATTCTATCAGAAAAAAGACTCCAATCTCAAGTTTCTTAGATCTCTTCCAAAGGAATGGAAACCAATGATAGTCTCATTGAGAAACTCTCAAGATTACAAGGAGTTTACTTTGGAGAGACTGTATGGCATCCTGAAAACTTATGAGCTTGAAATAGAGCAAGATGAGAGGATGGAGAAAGGAAGGAAGAAAGGAGGGTCCATAGCACTGGTTGCTGAGTTGAAAAATGAGAAGAAGGTGAAGGTAGAAGCTGTTGAGCCTACTTCAAGGGTCTGTGAAAACAATGGTAAGGGCTGGTAGCTGAAACTGGAGATCATTTGAGCCAAGATGATATGGATGATATTGATGAACATCTTGCATTTCTTTCTAGAAGAATTTCCTAGCTCAAGTTCAAAAGAACTTTGGAGCAGCTAAGCCAAGTAGAAACATGGTGGCTAAATCAAAATTCAAATGTTTCAAATGTGGCTTGGCAGGGCATTTTTCCAGTGAGTGTAGAAAGTCAGATTCCAGCAAAAAGAAGTTTGAGCCTGTGGATTATAAACAAAAGTACTTTGAGTTGCTCAAGCAAAAGGAAAGGACTTTCATTACACAAGAAAATGACCGGGCAACAGATGGCCTGGATGAGGATGAAGATGTCAACTATATCAATCTAGCCCTAATGGCCAAGTCTGATGAAACACAAACAAGCTCTTTAAGTAATCAGGTAATCACCACTAACCTAGCACATTTATCTAAATCTGAGTATAATGATGCAATTAATGACATGTCTAAAGAATTATATCATTTGCGTGTTACACTTAAGTACCTCACTAAGGAAAATGCTAAAATTAAAGAAAACAATCTATTTTTAAGTGAGAGGAATAATGTGCTAGAATCTCAGTTTATTGAAATTGAGAAAATGAGAATAAAATGTAAGATTGCTAAGGAGGAATTAACTGAGTCCTTGAAGAAAGAAGAGAACTTGAATGAGAACATGAGGTGATTAAGGCATGGAAATCATCTAGAGATGTCCATGCTCAAATCACCAAAGTTCAAGGTATTGAGTCCTTTTGTGATACAGCCTGGAAAAAAAGTATGGAGAAGCTGAAATCCAATTTGGTTGAAGGATTGATAACAGATGTGGACTCGACGGATGATGAGAGTCATCCTTCGGATAATCAAAAGGATTATCCGTCGAGTGACACAAATCCTCATCCGTCGGCTGTGAGCAAACCTGTGAGCAAAGCCAAACTTGCCAAGTTAAATGAAAAGTATGAATCAGTTTCCAAAAACTTTGTTCCAGGAGAATCGAGTCAAGTGAAGAAGGAGAAGAAAGTGAATGTTGGTCATCTGTCTATCAAGCAATTGAATGACAGATTAGAAAAGATTGAGGTTAAAACAGAAACTAAAAAGAAAAACAATAGAAATGGGAAAGTAGGGATTAATAAACATAATTACACACCTGATAAATATGCTCCAAGAAAAATATGTGTTAAGTGTGGTAGTGTTAATCATCTGTCTGTTAATTACAAACTTGCTAAGCCTACTCCTATATCTGTACCATGTTCTTTTCCCAACATGAATGCCATGCCTTTTATGCCTATAAATGTTATGTCTGCACAGAATATGAATGCACAATTTGCTAATATGCCATTTGCACCTAATCCTTATTATGCTGCATTTAGTATGCCTCAAATGCCATTTAGCATGCCTTACTGGAATAACATGTTTGCAAATAGCATGCCTTTTCTTGTTAATCAAAATGTGCATGGTAATTCTATTTTAATGACTGGTTTCAAAGGTCCAACTCAGATGACTAAGGATGAATCTGATATCCCCAAGTCAAATGAGATCAGACCTAAGAAACAAAAGAAGAAAGCTGAGAAGGCAGGATCCAAGGAAACTTGGGTACCAAAATCAACTTAATTTGGTTTTGGTGTGTGCAGGGAAACAGAAAGAATCTGTGGTACTTGGATAGTGGTTGTTCAAGACACATGACTGGAGATTCTACCCTGCTCACAGAGTTCAAGGAGAGAGCTGACCCAAGTATTACTTTTGGAGACGACAACAAGGGTTATACTGTGGGATATGGCTTGATTTCTAAAGACAATGTCATCATTGAGGAGGTTGCCTTAGTGGATGGTCTCAAGCACAATTTGTTGAGTATCAGCCAGCTTTGTGATAAAGGCAATTTAGTAACCTTCAATTCAGAAGCCTATGTTATGACAAATAAAAGGAGCAACAAAGTGTGTTAGATATGAATACAACACAGGGGGGGTGAATGTGTTTTAGCTTAAATGTTTACTTTTTGGTTTTGCTCTGTGTTTAGCAGTTGATTGTTATCAATGATTTTGTGGAGTAGATGTTAAACATAAATAACAATGCAAATATGTAGAACAAAGATCTTCAAAACTCACTTAATTTTATATTAAAAATCAAGCAGTATTTTGCTACAAAATCTCTAAGTTCTTGTTTTAGAACTTAGCTTCTTTCTTGAGAGAGAATGCTAGATTTTCTATCTTGATTGTTCTACTTAACTAGAGGACTAGTGTTAACAGGAAAAAAGTACAACAGGAACCTGTCAATTTCTAGGAAACAAGCTTGTGTCCTGGTTTAGTAAAAGCAAAATTCAGTTTCTACTTTTACAGCTGAAGCTGAATATATTGCTGCAGGTAGTTGATGTGCACATATGTTGTGGATGAAAAACCAATTGTTGGACTATGGTCTACAAGTGGATAGGATTCCTATTTTCTGTGATAACACAAGTGCAATTGCCATCACTGAAAATCCAGTTCAGCATTCAAGAACAAAGCACATAGACATCAAGTACCACTTCATAAGGGAACATGTGATGAATGGTACTGTGGAACTGCATTTTATTCCAAGTGAAAAGCAGCTTGCAGATATATTTACCAAACCACTTGATGAATCCACCATTTCAAGGTTGGTAAGTGAATTAGTGAAAATCATGTCTCAAACCGGTTATATCTATGAGAAAAATAACTTCTCAGCTTTGGTGAACAAGGAGTTTCAACAGTCTGGTGACTATCACAAAATGATGGATTTTGTGATGAACTGCAAACTCAACTATGCCGAGCTGGAATCACACACCATTTACTGTGAGGTTGTTGAAGATATATGGAAAACTGCAGTGTACAACTCGACAGATAAGACCATCACATTCACTCTGAAAGGTAAGCAGTTTTGCATAAATAGTGATATTGTTAAAGCATGCTTCAAGATTCCTTATAATACCGCTACTTCCAAATTAAGTAAAATTAGGAGGTTGGGTCTTAGGAAAGAATGGAGTTATCTGTGTGATGTAGTAACTAAGGTATTTTCTGGTAAAATTAGTAACTTTAACTCTATAAACATTTCTATGCTTAACATGCTTTACATGTTAGTTACTGATAAGTACTTTAATGTCAGTGATTTGGTTTTGTTTGAGTTAGGCTTTAAGTTAGGAGAGATCAATAAGAGAGGTAAAAGTGTCTATTATGCTAGATTCTTTATGATGCTTGCTAACCATCTTATTGAAGATATTGTGATTGAGAACCCAACCAATAAGTTAAATTATTGGGTTCAAGAAAGAAGGATCATTGCAGATTTAAACAGAGCAAACCATCACAAGGAGGTTCCTTTATACTATTTTCCAGTAATGGAGGGACCTCAGGTAAGTGAGGTAATTTCTTCTGTCTCCACTCTTCCAACCTCACAAATTTCTTTGCTTTCTAGTGTAGCTATGACAACTGTGTCAATGACCCAACAGTTGCCGACCCAAGCTACCAAACCAACAAAAGTTCCTAAATCCAAAGCTAAGAAAGCCCCCTCTGATTTCTTTCAAAAGAAATCAATTGTAAAATCCACTAAACCTAAAGAGGGGAGTGTGAAGGTGGGCAAGAAAGGTGAGGGACAGGGTAAAAATCAAAGAAGCCCTAAGGATAAGGTTGGAGAGGTGAGTGTTTCCCAGTCTAGCCACACTGCAGTTTCTCAACAAACTGCAGTGCTTAAAAATGATTTAAGCTCATTACTAGTTGCATCCTCCCAAAAGGATGTGACTATTGAACAAAGCTCTCAGCCAAGAGCACAGGCCAAGAGGGTAAGGGACACAAGCTCACCCCAAACTTATACCAGAAAGAAGAAACCAAAAGCCCTTGGGATGCACATGGCTCACACACTGTGCAAACTGGTGCTAAAGACACAGTCATTGCACCTTCTCAAAGTCAGGTTGATGTGGCTCCAATAAATTTGGAGTCACAGCCAAAATCTCTCATAATTGAAGCACCTGAAACACTAAATTCTCCCACACACTCACTGGATGCTGACATGATCAATACATCACTTCCAAATTCTCCATCTTTAACTCTCTTGGAGAAGCCAAAAATCTAAGTAAGCGAGCATCATATTTTAGATGATTTGTTGGCTCATTTACCATTCCTTTCTGAGATTGTTGAGACATCTGTGCCAAAATTTTTATCAATCTGCACAGAGTCCACAATAGTCTCCACTCCAAACTCTTTCATTTCTACTATCCCGATGGATATTCATCATCCGTCGAGTAGTGATTGTATCCCGACGGATAAGCTTAACAGTAGTCATCCGTCGAATAGTCAAACTGTTAACCCGATGGATATTCCTCATCCGTCGGGTGTCTCTGCATAACTTCAAATTTCTTCAATTCTTACAAGTGTATATGACTTAGTAGTAGTGCAATCACTCTTAGGACTGAGGGAAGGGAGTGAATTGAGTGAGAGTCTGGGTTGCTCCCATAAAAAAGGAGAGAAAAAGAGTGAATAAATGCATTCCATTTCTTCAGGACTGGCAAAAGTGAGTGAGAGGAGTCCCACCTTAGATGGTGAAGGTGAGGGTGTGAGGGTGGGAAGACAAGGGGAGCCCTTGATGCAAAAACAGAGAGATCATGAGAGAAAAGCAGGTACAAGAGTGATAAGGATGGAAATTATTGCAAGTGAGTCAATGAGTGTCAATGAAGTAGAAATGAAAAGACTATTTCAGCAATACTATCAAGCTGCTATAGACTCTATTTCCCTAGATGCTGAGACATTTACTCACCCTGCTACAGCTTACCAAAATCTAGCTATACATGGCAATGAGGAGGGTGAAAGGATGCTACAATTGGTGCACACTACACAATCTCTACAAAGAGAAAAAGATGCAATCACTGCTATGCCTTCCAATACTGGAAGTAATTTTGAATTGGCTGAAGATTCAGTTGGAGAAGCTGGTGGGGATGATGAGGAAGACAGTATGAGCATAGGGGGAGATGCAGATACTCTAGTCTGGACGCTAACAAAAGAGTGTTCCTACTCCCATCTCCAATCAACACTATTCAAGCTGATCCATGACACCCAAGCAGCAATTCAATCATCTCATAATGCTAGCACAAAGAAGCTACTTACAGCTCACCTTGAAACACTTCAACTCCATAAAATCCAAGCTCTTCATCACAGTCAGAGTGTAGATGAAATCAAACAAGAAATTTCTGAAGTAAAACATGATTTGATAGCAAGGTTGGATGCTAGAATGCCTGGAACTACCATGACTAAAATAGCTCATAAGCTAAGGAAGGAAACTGATCTCAATAGAAAAGTTGAAGCCATGGACTCAAGATTATCTGATGTAGAGAAGTCAATGGCCAAGATACTCACCAATCA
This sequence comes from Apium graveolens, assembly GCF_009905375.1. Taxonomy (NCBI): domain Eukaryota; kingdom Viridiplantae; phylum Streptophyta; class Magnoliopsida; order Apiales; family Apiaceae; genus Apium; species Apium graveolens. The sequence continues at coordinate 118,531,665 of NC_133655.1, forward strand.
AGAAACTCAAACTGCTCTACTCCAACAACTGGTGGCTGCTCAACTCCCCTCCACTCAACAACTTGATGCTAACAAAAAGGGGGAGAAAAGCTCAAGTGAGGCGGAGAAAGGTGCAAGTGAGGGGGAGCCACAGCTAAACATGCAAGTCAACAAAGTGATTGTGCCAACAATTGCTTTCACAAAGCCACCAGCCCTAGACAGCATTGATATCATAAATTTGGCAGTAGCAAAAGTGAACATAGATGACAAACTGCTAAAGATTGATATAACAGCAGCTGAGAAGGAATTGAAAGAAAAGTGGAGAAAGATAGATGCAGAGATTCAACAAAAGTTTGGGCCAATTCAGAAACCAGATAAAGTCTTTAGTCATCACTCTCAAGTCATAAAAATTTTTGTGAATGACATAAGTATGAACTATCTGGAAAAGGGTCAAACTTCCTGCATTAAATCTCTAATAGCAGATTTAATCATGAAGTCTAAAAGAAATTATCCAAAGTTTTCAGACAAGAATCCTATGGATACTATGTATGAGACACCTAGGCCAGATGAGAAGAAGCTGTTCGTAAGGTCAATTGCATTTTACAAGGATCCAACAGATTCAGCACTTAAAAAGAGAATTTTTAAAATTTACAGAAATGGTAAGGAGATTTGTGTGGTGGTTGGACACCCACTGTTTGTGGAAGCTAAGAAGGAAGAGAAAGAAAGAATCGGGATAGAAAAGAAGCAAGCTACTTTGGGTGCTAAGAAGAAAAAGTAAAAGAAAGAACAAGCTGCTATCTTGGCCAAGCTTCAAGCTGTAAAAACCACAACAGAGCTTCCTGTACAACCAACTGTAATTACTGAACCTAAGGATCTGAAAATGCAAGAAAAATTACAGCAGAAAAGAAGATTTAGATACAAACTCCATTCCAAGAGAAAAGTGAACTTTAATGATGAGGAATTGGAAGACCAATTTCCCAAAAAGCCTACAACTACAATTCAGACATCAAAACCCTCAGTGGTATTTGAAGAATTCAAAGTGGTTGATCCAACAAGAAATATTCATGGTGAACCAATTGTTCCTAAGGATGAGCCAGTAGACTGGGATAGTTTACCAATTCTTGAGCTAAATTTACCCATCTTCAAGACAAATAAGAAAAAGACTAGAGCTAGCAAGAAAGTGAAGCCCGTATCTCTCAGTTCCAAAGCTATAACCAAATCCTAACCCACAGTCAACAAGAGAGATCTCATGTACATTTATGATATCAAGGAATTTTCAGACTTGAATCTCTACTTGGATGAACTGGAAGAAGTAAGAGGAATTGATGCTTACAGACATCTTCCTGAAAGACTGGTATTTAGATACAAGGAAGGGAAAGAGATGACAAGGCCTCTTCACAGGATTCTCCAAGAAAGCCAATCTGTTCTGATTAAAGTCTACTCATCCTTCAAAAAGAACTTTGGATACAATGTGACTGTAAAAAGAATAGTTCTAAAGAGGATTGAGGAACTAAAGAGTACTAGAGCCAAAAATGCACTTCCAAAAACTCTATCTATTCCATTTATAGGAAAAAGAGTGCATCTAAGGCCCTACTGGCTGATAGAATTCATGGATGACAAAGGTGTTAGAAGATTCTTCAGATTGGAGGACCAATTGAGTATCTCTAGTAATGAGACTCTTTTGGAAATACAGGAAATGCTAAATCTCTCAGAAGCTGATGAACTTGAATTCCACAGACAACTTCAGAATCAAATTGAAGAAAACAACAGAAGGCTTGGGAAGAAATCCAGACAATCAAGGAAATAGATCTATCTGCTAAGACTAGAGGAGCATCTTGATAACAATTGTGAGTAATTTCTTTGTGTACTTTGCATTGTTCAAATTTTCAGCAAATTGTAACACTTATCAGTTTCATCTACTATTTTTCAATCTGTATCTTTAGGATGTTTTGTTATCATCAAGTTTCTCTTAATTTATGGCTACTATTCCAGTAGACATAAATTGGGGGAGATTGTTAGGAATATGTTATGTACTTGATGATAAGCTAAACAAAATACCTTAGTAGATTTAACTTAGTTAATTTTATAGCACCCGACGGATGATCAATTATAGTCCCGATGGATGATTCAATATAGTCCCGACAGATGACTAATTGATATCCACCGGGTGAGTAGCTTATGTAACAATAAGTATTGTAGCACATTTTTACAAAAAACTTTGTATAGATTCTGTAGTAGCTTATGAATCATGTAGACTGCTAGTAGATGTGCATAATAGGTTGATTAAATGTAAATATAAGATGTCTTGTAATTCTGCACAAATGAAATAGAGTCAAGTGATAAATGGCTACCCGATGAATGATCAACAAAGCTACCCGAAGGATGATCAACAAGGCTACCCGACGGATAACAAGCATGTACCCGACGGATGATCAATTCAAATATCTGTTGATAGTGACAACACAGTCACATACGTCGAGTGTTTGCAAAAGGAATGTGGCATCCTGTTTAGCAGGGTTTTGAGAACAAAGAAGCATTACCATTTCCATGCTATTATGAAGATATTCAAAGATGCTGGAATAGAGTAGTGAAGCAGCATGGAGTTAGACTTGATAGGTTTTATTTTATTATCTTATTTTATTATCATGTAATCTTGGTGATATATAAACCAGGTGTAGCTAGTAGAACAAACCAACTAAACAAACACATTTTTAGCAGAAAAACATTTGTAAGCTGTATTTTGTAGAATTTCTCTGTAGTTTGTTTGTTCACTTGTAAAGCAGCTATGAGCTATTCAAGCTTCACAGGGTTCTCTTGATATATATATATATATATATATATATATATATATAATATTTCTGATGGACACATTCAAATCCACCAGAAAGTTTTAAAGACATGAGTTTTTATAACTTTATGTTTGAATTACTTAACTCTGTATTCCGCACTTTGCAAATCAAACAATTAGATATAAATTGAGTTAGAACCATTTTTCATAAATCCCAAAAAGAAGCCAGAATTGCATTCAACCCCCCTTCTGTAATTCTTGTTGTATTATTAGGGAATAACATGTCTTCAATTATCTGGATTGTTTTTCCACTTTGGCCGTTAGTCAGTGGATGATAAGTTGTACTCATATTCAACTTAGCTTCTTACACATTCTCGAAAACTTTTCTTGAACATTGAATTAAATCTTGAATTTTGGTCAAATATTATAGACACAGGAACTCCATGACGAGTTACTATCTCCTTCAATTTCATGTGAACCAACTTGTCCAATGAAAATCTTCCATTAATAAGTTGAAAATGAGCTGACTTAGCCAACTTGTTCACATAACCCAATTGGCATCGTGTTTTGCTTTCATTCTTGGTAATCTGACTATAAAATCCAGAGCAATATGCTCCTATTTTCATTCCGCATCTCTAATGGTCACAACAATCCACTAGGCCTCTGACACTTGCCTTACTTCTTTGATATGCCTAACACCTCCTGATCCATTTTGAAATTTCCTTTTTGTATCGGGCTATCAATATTCTTCTTTAAATTTCTGTATATCTTGGCATTTCTTGAATGGATTAAATACTTAGTATTGTGAATTCCCTTTAGGATCTCATTCCTTAATTCTTCCACTCATAGCATCCAAGTTCTGGAAGAAAATCTGAGAATATCGTGATCATTCTTCTGAGTGCATAAATTTCCTCTTATTAAACTGTTAACATCCTGATCCATTATCTCCTCTTGACATCTCTTTATCTTCTCTTAACAACTCTGACTAAAAGGTCATACTATCCATACTTGCTTCATTTGGATTATAAATTCTGACTTCCAATTCCAACTTCTGAAATTCCATAGATAATTCTTCTGGTGCAGTCACTACATTCACTTTCTCCTTTTTATTTATCGCGTTGCCACTACATTTGTTTTTCCCTCGTGAATACATACTTCAAACTCTTATGGTCTATATAAATCACACACCTTTCTCCATACATATAATGTTTTCCAAATCTTCAAAGCGAATATTAATACTGCTAGTTCCAAGTTATGAGTAGGATACTTCTGCTCATAAGGTTTCGGTTGTCTAGATGCATATGCAATAACTTTATTGCGCTGCATCAACCCACATCCTATTTCCTTATGAGAAGTATCACTATAGACTATAAACTCTCCTTGATCATCTCAAAGTGATAAAATAGGTGCCGTAAATTCCAGAAAACTTCCTTCACACTTATCAATTCCATCTAAACTTTTCACTTTTCCTAGTAAGCTTCGTCATAGGTGTCGCAATCTTCAAGAAATCTTGAACAAATTTTCGATAATATTCTGTCGATAATATAAACTTCTCACTTTTGTCGGTGCTTTTGGTGTTTCTTCATTCATAGTAGCTTTAATCCTTGTTGGATCCACGTTGGTTCCTTCATTATTTTGAATTGAATTTCATGCAAACAAAACCTACCCTTTGAAAACTTAGCATACACTTCCTCCTCCTCAGAATTCCCAAAATTATCATTAAATACTTTACATACAACTTCTTTCTTCTCAGACTCCCTAAATTATCATTAAATACCTTGCACGGTCCTCTGTTATCCTTGAGTAAACCACAATATCATCTGTAAGCACATATACAACTTATCCAGATACTCCTTAAAAGTTCTCTCCATCAAGTTTAAATATTGCTGGCATATTGGTCAATCCAAGTAACATTACAAAAATTTCATAACAACCGTACTTAGTTCTGAAAGTTGTCTTCGCTACGTCTCCAGGTTCAATCTTCAATTGATAATACCCAACTCTTAAATCCATCTCAGGAAATTCTTTGCTTCTTTCGGCTAATTACACAAATCTTTAATTCGAGGTAACAGATACTTGTCCTTGATAACAAACTTATTGAGCTTTCTTTAGTCGACATATAATCTCCTGCTTCCATATTTCTTAATAACAAATAATACCAGTGCAGCTCATAGGGTACACTAGGTCTGATTGCTCCTTCTTCTCAAAACTCTTGTAATTGCTTTGCAAACTCCTTCGTTTCATCTAGCGTCATTCTGGACGGGGCCTTGGACACTGGTTTCGTTACAGGTGCTAATTTGATTGCAAACTAAATTTCTCTATCTGGTAGAATTCCTGGTATCTCCCCCGGAAAAACGTCTTGAAACTCATTGATTACTATAAAATCTTTAAATTTTTCTGGCTCCTGACTACTATTTATCACATATTTACTACAGTGCTCATATCTTTTCCATGGTAACCTTCTAGTTTGAATCATTTCTAAAAACTTCTTTACTTGCCTTTGACCTCTAAACGTCACTGTTAGGTCCCAATATGTTTGTAGAAGGGGGTTGAATATAAACTATACCGTTTAATCGAATTTAATGCGGAATAAAAAATTAAAACAAAATTCAAGTTAAATAAAACTATTATTAAACTTGAAAGGTGTTACGACAACGGTATCGTTTATAAGGGATTAATCTCAAATGAATTATCACAAATCTAGAATAAATTTGACATGAACATTTTCTATTTTTGCAATAAAAAGATCAAATGCTAAAAGCAATTTGAGATTAAGTTCTAGGGATTTTGATCCGCTAGATAGTTACACAAGAACAAGAGAATGATTTCTAGTGGTTTAGATTTAACTTTAATGACAAGAAATAAATGATCTTGATGTGCAGTTGAGAGATGAGATGTTTTTCGGATGGCGCTGTTTCTTGTTCTTGAGTAGGTGAGTTATGTTGAATGTCTTCTGCTGCTTGTCTTTTGAATAATTCATTCAACAGAATTAATTGAACTAACATGACTATCTGGCATGACTTTCGGTGAGAATCTTTTGAACTAGCAAGACAATCGGTATGACAATTGATTGAACTAGCAAGACAATCTGCATGATAATTGATTGAACTAGCAAGACAATCCCATAGCTGGTAGAACTTTCGGTGAGACAATCTATTGTACTACCATGACAATCGGTATGACTATCTCCTGAACTAGCATGACTTTCGGTATGACAATCTGATTGTCATACCAGTTCAATTGATTGTCTTGCCAAATTAATATTGAATATAAATTCAAAATCAATTCTGAAAATTCATAATATTAATTTAGAATTAATTAATCAATTAATTTAATTAATCAATAAATTAATCTTTGCAGATATAATTTATTTTCTTAATTAAATTATATGACTTAATTAATTAATAGAAAATTAATACTACTCTTGAACAACAACCATTCTTCTGAAAATCTTCTGAAAATTATGAATCAATTCCACCACTTCAATGTTGACACTCGATGTACTGTCTGGTTCATGAGTGACTAAATTTCATGACGTTTCTTCATGTCTTGACTTTGATAACTTGATTTTCTTCATATTAAATCCCTGTAATTATCTGATACCCTGACAAGATCTCTAACAATTGATTAAATCCACAATCTTGATTTATATCACTGAGGCTTGATCAATTCTTGAACTTCTTCCGGTGAATTAATTCCTCAAGTCTATAGATGAACATTGTTTCTGAATACTTTGACAGATGTTACTTTGTGAGATCTCTTTGACGGTAGATTCACTATTTACTTGTTACATTCTTATTTGAGTTGAGTTAAATCCTCGAATAAATAAATAGGCTATGACATCTGCCTTTCAATCTCCCCTATTTGTTTGTTAGACAATAACAACAAATACTTAGAAGATAACTCAACTAACAAATAAGAAAAAGATGTAAATAGAAATGTAAAGTAAATATCAGAAAAGTTCTGGATTATATTTAACATTTTCCAGATTCCAAATAGATGTTCCTCTAGACTGAACATATCTTCTAGTAGTTTCATCTTCTTTTGTACAACCACATTTCCTGTTGAGAAGCACATATCTCTCTTGCTTCTCCCCCTATGAGAGTCAACTGCTTTTAGGAGATCACCTTCGTTTACCACATTTCCCGTACAATAGGATCCGCTGATAAAAACCAATGGTACTCCCCTTTTGGAAAATAGCTTTTTCCCTTATGAAGAATAGTGATGAACCAAACCACTTCTTCTGATTACTAGGAAATCACCTTGTGTGTAACACATCTCCCATACAATAGGATCCGTAGTTACAAATAACAATGGTGTGGTGTAGTGTACATGTGCTTTACCTTTTTCTTTTTCTTTCCTCCCTGCTATTTTTCCCCCTCAGTTGAGGAAACCTCCAAACTATTACTTAAGCTTTTATCTCCCCTTTAGAGAAGGAATATATGCCGTTTTCTGAAGGAGTTCTCATATCCCACTTGGTTGGAAAAGAAATAACAAGTAGTTTCTCTTTCTTCCTCACTGTGAGTGTGTGATTTTGTTTAGTGTACCTCACATGTGTTTCACACTTCTCTCCACTCGTGTTTACACTCATTCTCACAAGTGTATCACTCCTCTCATAGCTCCAAAATTCAGCTGTACCTACAAGGAAAATCACCTTAGCCATCCTTAAGGAGGTCATAGGTGGTGCAATGGGAGTTGACAAATCCCATCCTTGTTAAACTCGTTAGATGAATCTGAGTCATAAACTACAAGTTGCTATTTTCCCTTTTAGAGTTCCAGATTTGAACTCTGGGAAGGTAAACAATGATCCAATGAATTTAGCATAAAGATTAAAGTTCCATTCTAATGTCTATGAAGACATTTCCTTGTGACTCATCAGGTAATATCTTAATCATTGTCAACAAGTTGCCGATTTGCGCCTATGTCAGATCCACTATCTATAGATGCATCCAGGGGATTTAAGACTGGGGAGGTAGACATTGACCACTGACATATGGCTATTGGATCAGTATCCTCTCCTAACACCTGTAAAGGCAATTGGTCCATTAAAGAACCTTGAACAATCGAATCTGATCTTAAAATGGTCGAAACTCTTGTTTCCATCAACTCTTCCTTTGTGTGTGTAAACTTTCCTTGTGCATCAAGAATTGTTTATATTTGAGGTGGTGACACTACATCGGATACCCTGGCCGACATGCAAATTTTAATAGACGCACCCTATTGAGAGGATGAATCTAGTAACTGTTTTTGTGCCTTTTCAGCCATTAGATCTTTTTGAGAAGATGTATGGGGGCTAGCAGTTGTCTCAGTTTAAATACTACTCATCTTTGAAGGAGACAGAGCTGCTGGGTTGACTTCAGAACCTTCCTTATGTGGTGCACTAAGGCACTATCTCCTTCACGCTCATTCATACTTCATTTTAGTGGTAAGAGAGTGTTGGTTAGTTCTGTTTCTGTGTTTGTCTTTACAGTTTGGGATAGAAGTTGTGGGTTTTCAACCTCATGACTATCAATGAAAGAAGGCCATTGGAGGCTAAACCTGTATCACAGAACATATGGCAATAGAGATAAAATGTACTTAAGATCTATAATGAATGAAAATTATACATTTAATCTTTTGAGAGAAATGATGTACAATAGTGATTTCAAAAGATTTTAATGAAATAAGAAATCACTAATATAGAAAGAAGTTTGATTTTCTCCTAAAACTGTTCGAGTGCACAAGTCTGTTTATAGACCAACATATAACATTATCAATATATCACTGCACATATCAAATAATATGTTTGTGCCTAGTGATAAGAGAGTTATTAATATGACGACTCTACTAATTCATATTAAACTGTAACTTCAGTTAGAAAGCCATACCATGTCCTTGACGATTGCTTGAGTAGTACACTAGTTCATATCAACCTGAAGTGAGATTGTCAAGAAGAGATTGCATAGTCCAATAGATCTGCAACTGCAAAGTCCATGAACTGTGGTGCATTGACTTCCTCTTTTGACTCACCAACCTGGAGTGCACTTGTACACATCTTTAATGATAACATTTCCAGCTTACAAACAGCCATATCCCTCAGTTAAACCTTTGATGTTATCTCCAAAGGTAACCACTGAGCCAGCTTTCTCAACCACATTTGATAGCATGGCTCTATCTCTGGTCATATTTCTTCATGATCCACTGTCAAGAATCCACACTACCGGTTCCACCTGTTTAATGCCCTGCAACACAAATGGATTAAACCTTCTTCGGAACCCAAACTTGGTTGGGCCCGACATACTTATAGAATTGACCTTTGTCAGGCAAAACAACATTCTTAAATTTAATGTTCTCAACTTTCTCAATGACTGGACATTTGACCTTGTAAACAGCTTTAACAAATTTCTATTTAGGCTTAGGCACAAATGTCTCCTTTCTAGCCTTAGGAGGACTAGCAGTACCTATCATGCTTCCTATTATTCACATGTTGACGAGGAGTAGTCTTATCACTAGGAAAACATGCTTACCATTAAAATAAGCATACATCAAATTAAAAGCACAAGATATACAATTAGGAGCATCACATACTTTATGAGAGGGATTAACAACAGGCAAATTATGCATGGTAGACATGGCATTTTTGTTATCCAACTCATGTGTGTCTGAGTTAGTCTCAGTTGCTTTCACAACTTTGACTATAACTTTCGACACACTTGTCTTGGAAACAACCTTCTCATTAGCAAGATCTTCAGCACGTATTCCTTCTTGAATAATAAAGGAGGTCTCATCAAATGGTTCATCAATTGATCCTTTATAGAGGGGTTTATCAACACCCTTAAGCACATGTGGTACTTCCCTACCTTTAGCACATACATGAGGAGGGGAGTTTATGCCTAATTCTCCAATAACAACATTATAATCAAAACCTATTCCAGATGTTTTATTAATAGCTTGCTTATTGTAGAACTCTTTAGCCTTCGAACAAGAATTAAAGTAAGCTTTAACCTTAGTCTCAAGACCGCTGCTCTTGTCTTTGAGAATAGTTTCGAGTTATCTATAACAGTTAACTCTATTTTCTAGAAAAGATACTTATTCTTTTAATTTGTCTTGATTAATGTGCATAAGTCTTAATTCATTGACCTTTTTCTCAAGGTCTTTGATCTGTTGAATTAACATTTCATTATCACGACGAGCACAATCTAAGGAACCTCCTAGATGATAAACTAATTCAGCATCAGTAAGTTTTACCTCTTTTCTTGATGATGAAGTATTTCCATCAATAGCCATAAGAGCAAGATTCCCAACTTCTTCATCTTCACTATCAGCATCATCCCAGCTTCTTCCCTTTGCCAGGTAAGCCCTTTCTGATTGACTCTTCTGATTTGAATCATAAGAGTTCTTCCTTACTTGCTTTGGCAACCTGCATTTTGTGGCAAAGTGTCCTAACTCATTACAGTTAAAGCATCGAATGGTGCTCCGATCAACCATCCCTGTTTTGTATCCACCACTGCTGGTGTTAGAGGATGAAGATCCACCTTTCTGGAATCTATTGTAGTTAGACTTGTACTTGAACTTGGGATTTCTCTTGAATCTTACATTGGAGAATCTCTTGACAATCTGGGCCATTGACTCATCTTCCAATTGCTCCAGCTCTTCCAAGGAGTAAAAATCATTACTGGATTGATTTGTAGTAGGAGGATCATATTCTGCTACTATCACATTTTCCTCAACCTTGGAAGACTGTACCATTCTCTCTGACTATTGAGATTGTTGTTGTTGTTGTTGTTGACCTTCAGCTACTAGAGCATTAGACGTGTTGACCACTCTACCTTTCCCGTAAACTTCCTTCTGCTGAATCTGCTCCAACTCATAGGTTTTTAACACAACATAGAGACTTTCCAAATAAATCTCACTCAGATCTCTTGCTTCTCTTATGGCAGTGATTCTATGTTCAAGATGAGTTAGCAGTGTTAAAAGGAACTTTTTGTTGACCTCCCTGATTGAATAATATTTTCCATTTATGTTCAGGTTGTTGATCAATCCATTGTACCTCTCAAATACTTCAGTAATTCCTTCTCCTGGATTGGATTTAAAATGTTCATACTCAGAGGTTAGGATCTCTAACTTATTCTCCCTAACTTCCTCTATGCCTTCATTAATCACCTCAATAGTTTCCCAGATGTGTTTGGAATTTTTACAGTTCATCACATGTCTGTTCATCAAGGAATCAAGGGAATCAACTAAAATTAATTAAAGGCTGGCATCCAAGGAGGCTTCTTCCTTTTCAGCAGGAGTAAAATCCTCAGGCTCTTTTGCATAGGTTCTAGCTTTGGTAATTACAACATTATCTTCTATAAACTCTGGTTCAATAATTATCGAAATTTTTGGACCCTTCTTTAACATGTCCAGATATTTGGGATTTGCAACTTGTAAAAACAAGAGCATATTCTTCTTCCACATAATATAATTTTATTTATCAAACAGTGGAATTTTAACGGTTCCAACTTTTCGTGAAGTCATTATGAATTTTTGAAGAAATAAAAATTCAAGGAGTTGAAAAATCACAAAGGTCTAAGATCTTGATTTGTTCGTTAATCAGAAGGCTCTGATACCAATTGTTAGGTCCCAATATGTTTGTAGAAGGGGGGTTGAATACAAACTATACCGTTTAATCGAATTTAATGCGGAATAAAAAATTGAAACCAAATTCAAGTTAAATAAAACTATTATTAAATTTAAAGGTGTTACAACAACGGTATCGTTTACAAGGGACTAATCTCAAATGAATTATCACAAATCTAGAATAAATTCGACATGAACTTTTTCTATTTTTGCAATAAAAAGATCAAATGCTAAAAGCAATTTGAGATTAAGTTCTAGGGATTTTGATCCACTAGATAGTTACACAAGAACAAGAAAATGATTTCTAGTGGTTTAGATTTAACTTTAATGACTAGAAATAAATGATCTTAATGTTCAGTTGAGAGATGAGTTATTTTTCGGCTGGTGCTGTTTCTTGTTCTTGAGTAGGTGAGTTGTGTTGAATGTCTTCTGCTGCTTGTCTTTTTAATAATTCAATCAACATAATCAATTGAACTAACATGACTATCTGGCATGATTTTCGGTGAGACAATCTTTTGAACTAGCAAGACAATCGGTATGATAATTGATTAAACTAGCAAGACAATCGGCATGACAATTGATTGAACTAGCAAGACAATCCCATAGCTGGTAGAACTTTCGGTGAGACAATCTGTTGTACTACCATGACAATCGGTATGACTATATCCTGAACTAGCATGACTTTCGGTATGACAATCTGATTGTCATACCAGTTCAATTGATTGTCTTGCTAAATTAATATTGAATATAAATTCAAAATCAATTCTGAAAATTCGTAATATTAATTTAGAATTAATTAATCAATTAATTCAATTAATCAATAAATTAATCTTTGCAGATATAATTTATTTTCTTAATTAAATTATATGACTTAATTAATTAATAGAGAATTAATACTACTCTTGAACAACAACCATTCTTCTGAAAATTTTCTGAAAATTATGAACCAATTCCACCACTTCAATGTTGACACTCGATGTACTGTCTGGTTCATGAGTGACTAACTTTCGTGACGTTTCTTCATGTCTTGACTTTGATAACTTGATTTTCTTCATATTAAATCCCTGTAATTATCTGATACCCTGACAAGATCTCTGACAATTGATTAAATCCACAATCTAGATTTATATCACTGAGGCTTGATCAATTTCTTGAACTTCTTCCAATGAATTAATTCCTCAAGTCCGTAGATGAATATTGTTTCTGAATTCTTTGACAGATGTTACTTTGTGAGATCTCTTTGGCGGTAGATTCACTATTTACTTGTTACATTCTTATTTGAGTTGAGTTAAATCCTCGAATAAACAAATAGGCTATGACATATGCCTTCCAGTCACCACTTTCTTATCCGGTGTCTTCAGAATTATCTTCTTATCACGACGGTCTATCTAAGCATTACGCTTCATTTCCTAGAATAATGTCAAATTTTCCTATCTTTAATAATATCAAATCCTCACAAACTTATTTCCAGAAATCTCAATTTCACCATTGGTACTCACTTATTTAACAATTACACGTTCTTGGTTTGCTAGATTTATGGTCATAATCTCATTTAACAATTCAACAGGGTAATTCATCTTATCAACAAAACCTTGAGAAATAAGCATTTAAGTTGCTCCCATACCTACCAATCCCCTGACACATAAGGTATTCACCGTAATCATTCATGCCGTCACATCCATATTCTGAATAACATATTTCGCAGACATATCATAAACTCTTGTCCTTGGAGACGTATTTCTTATCGGAGTAGATTCCCTTGATTCTTAGTGCATCCCTGACTGGGGCTGGTGATTTACAATCTTCGCCTTATGCCCTGATTTTCTTTCCATGCGTGAGAGGTAGCTGGAACTTTGCCCGCTTGGTTTTTGATAGATTTATTTTATTTGGAAGACTTTCGTAAAGAACAATGATGCATCAAATAATTAAAAGGATTCATACTTCAATAAATTTATAGTTGAGAAAGAAAGAATGAGTAATGATTTGAATATGAATGAGACAACCATATTGGTACTCAAGATGGCCAGTCTTTCATACCGTATGGCATACAGCTCATGATTAGGTGGCGTCCCACCCGACTCGTCATTCCGACAAAATGTCTCACCATAACACTGCTTGTCCTAATCAGAAAATAAAGCTTGAGGGGAAAAATTAAATTTGAAAGGAATGCAATATTCTCCTTTTTCTTATCACCATACAGAGTTTTATTAATGAAAGAAGTTTACACATATTCAGGAATCAAAAGAATATACATCACGGTATTGTAAAAAAGAATGATACCATTGGTCACCATCCATCTTTCACTTGTATACATCTTTCGAGCTTAATCGATCAATAAATTCAATTCGATTCATATATTAACTTCAGAAAGTCCGCTGAAATGCCTTTGTAAATTAAGCACTATGATGGATTCTTACTTATTAAATCTTGTGACTTTCGCATCGTACCGGCACGTATAATACTTTAGCAATTCGATCATAATTGCGCTCTTAAAAGATAACTTCAAGTTTTATCTTTGCAACATAGAATAACCACTAATCATTCAACATATCGATTCTTTTATTAATAATGTTCTTCCTTTAGAAGAGTCTGGAAATCTTCCCAATCTTCTTCAGTCATACTCAGGCTTCTGTTAAATCAATTAATTCTTTGAACTCTAATAGTCCTAGTAATTGGATGAATAGTTGCTCCGTATGCTAATTCTGTTGTTAATCTTATCAAACAAAATTTGCACCTGTATGTTAGGTATAATCAAACTTCTTCATAATTGCGGGTTACTTTGTCCTCTGAATTAACAATACTAAGTCTGAAATAAGTACCTTTCCAAGTAATCCGGGTCTTCTTAACAAACAAGAAACTCAAGTAGTAACTTGACAACCAATGTTTAAAACCTATTTTATTTAAAAGGGCTTTTGGAAATTTTGTTAAGAAAATCTATTTCAAAAACTTGTTTAAAAATTTTAAAAATTGCACATATGGTCATCTCTACTATATGAGTTGGTTGTTGTCCTCCTTAACCATAACAAGGTACCAATCACATAAAGGTCCATTCACTTCAATCTATCTTCTCTCCTTTATTGGGTCCATCTTGCCTGCATTAGTCGACAAAACTTTAGTTACCATTGCATATTATCTTATTCGTAACTTCACTTCAAAGCTTCCATATTGGTAATACTCCCATCATTTCTTTTGCTATCATTAAGTAGAATAGGTCTATCCAACAGTCAACAAGTCTATTTCATAGAACATCGTCTGCTGATATCACATCACATCACTACTATACATATTACATTCATCATAACACCATCATCTAATTCCAAGAAAATTCCAGATCTATACTTTTCTCTAACTCTTTCAAAACTCATCTAGTCCATTCCAAAAGCTAATCACGGGTGGTCTATTCACTAGTGGCTCCATTTAATCTGGTAGCAGCTATCCTCCGAAATATATGAATCTTTTTTCTAAACTCCTTCTAACCTTCCTCAGTACCTCGGTATTCACAATATGTTGTAGCTCTCGAATTTATCATCGTAGGTGTCGTTGCTCCATAACACAGGTCTTAAACTGATGGTATTAAATAAGGTGTGAGATAAACTGAAAATATACATTCACAAAAGAATGTCCAGTAAAACAAGAATAAACAGATATAGGTTTTTAAATAGGTGGTCTCACATCAGGAGGTGGTAGAATATCGTAGAATAGCTTGAAGGGGTACAACTGTTATAACAGGAGGTAATATAGTTAATACTAGTGGAAGAACAATGTGCAAATCAAATCTGGGAGAAGATGATGATCCTCGAACGGAAGGCTCCAAATGATCAGATGATACAGGGAAAACATGATCTGCCATTGATATTATCTGGAAATCACATTGCAAGCTAAGAATCTCGGATCGCAGCACGGATCGTACCAGAAACCTACTATATAGTCGCACTCAACCTCGCGACGTCTTATCTTTCTATTTCCTATTCCTAATCCTAACCCTCTACCCAATCTAGACAATCTAGGCTTATTTCAGTGACTTATAACCTGTAGCTCTGATACCAACCTGTGACGCCCTCCAAACCCGGGTCAGAAGTTTGGGGTTCACAACACACTCACATAATATATAAACCTATATATGAAATATTATATGAATGACCCATCTTTACACCACCACGGATCGTAACAGGTTAAAGTATGAAAACAAGCCACAACCTTAACTTTTATTACATCGTACCAAATCCCAACTAGTTTAACTTAAAACTGATAATGAAATTATTCTTACAATCTTGCATAACTCAACTACCATATAAAGCTCCTGCTAGCTTGATCCAACTCAACCTGGAATTCTAGCTCGTACACTGGACTGGGAAACTTCGCTATCACCCATTTCCTTCTTAAATGTAGAATACATAAAAAGTTTTGCAAGAGTGAGCTAACTAGCTCAGTAAGTAATAATATAAACAACTGGGTATAAATAACGATCAATTGAAATGATTCAAGGAATCAAGTTTCTTGTTAAACAATCATTAGAATTGAATATTTATTTTAAGTTTTAAAACCAAGGTCAGGCTGCTGATCAGTCACGCACTAACCCCGACCAAGGCACACGACTCTGCTCTATAAACTGGATTCAAGGCACATATTGACCTAATTCGACCACGAATCTGGTCTGACCATGAATCTGGTCCATATAAAGAAAACTATCCAATTCTACAACAGTTTAGTATGATAAACAATATAATTCAATAAAATAAGATCATAATCAATAATGATAAAACATTTGAATAAAAGCGTAATGTAATTTATGAGTATCACGAGGGTATATCAAGGTATGTATGAGGAATAGTTTCCAGCCTGTAAGAGAATTAGGTATTAGATGAACAATGATTTCACAAGGTTTAGTCCTTTGATGTTGAAATGTATGATTGAGTATAAAAGTTTTTGTATGTTTAAGCAATTCCGTTCCAGTGTTTGGTGTATGGTGGATATATATTTGTGGAGCAGTATTGTATTTGTGTGGTTTAGTATTTGGTAAATCAACAATGGATGGTTTACAAATAATAAGGCTTACAACTCAAAGATCAAATGATGTGATCAAGGTTCCCGGCTGAATGATTCAAAGTACTTACAATATAAAGGAGAACTAAATTGAATACTAGCAATATGTCACGAGAGAATTTAAAAATAGTTGCAATATATCTTGAGAAAGGTTCAGAAGTACGTGCCTTATCACAAATCTTTCTAACTTCACTTGTACTTGTCTAATGATTCTATTCAACAACCACTTGGCTACTTTTCTATGCCTCGCTTCTATTCACTTATCACTTTCTTTATTTTCTACACGTCGATTCCATTTTCTGATCACGTGCTTCCTTTTCCTATGCCTTGCTTACTCTTCTAGGTATCATAAGTATCTATCAATATTCATCTCACATTATCTAATCATTACATAGACGTTATAAGGTTTTATCTACCCTTCGTTTCACCCAAATCAGATTTACGGATTGAAATTTTTGGCTAAAACAGTCCAACAATAAACACATAGCCATATAACACATAAATCAGATAGCATATAGCACATAGCATGCAAGGTATTCGATATAAATAATTTTTTAAAGAAGGTTTGGGGTTAAAATGATTTTTCTGGTATTTAATACAAATTTTTAAACATTTTCGACATTAAAACGGGTCTCCGACTCAATTTATAATTAAATAATAAGGTTTGAACACCCGAATCTGAATTTAAAATTATTTTATAGTTATAATCGATCCTTGAAAACAATTTAAAATAATATTTTAAAGCTCGAAACTATTTTTCGGAATTTTTAAATCAAAATAAATAAGTAAATCTAATTAAATAATCAATGAAATCAATGAATCAAATAGCATTTCAATTAATTGACTAATTAAATAATTAACTATCAATTAAATTAATTAATTAAATAATTTGGATTTATTTCAAAATTAAAATAATTTTCAGAGGTAAAAATAATGAGTTTTGAATTAAAACTAAATTTCTGAAAATTATTATAAATAGAAATATAATTTCTGAAATATTTTATAACAGAAATCCATTATTTGAAATTTTTATAAACTATAGGATATTTATTAAAAGAAGATATAAAGAAGGATGACCAAACTGTAAGTTTGGCATCCCCTTCCTCCTCCCTCGATTCGGGTGGCCAGACTCCATTGCTGCCGCTGTTACACCCCAAATCCGGGGTCAAAGGATTTGGTCATCACGATAAACCTCAATTCAAATTAATCTGTTTAATCAATAAATAAATGCCAGCGGAAGATATTTATCATTTATGACCCCAAACTAATCGAAGATCTTTTAAGGTTACAGTTCTAGAAACAAGAAATCTAAATTCCACAAATAAATTTTCCTTTTCTTTAAACTCTTTTCAACAAATACCATCTCAAAACTAAACCCACTAGTACAACTTCGAAATGAAGTATACTAGGCCCAACTATATAATAACAAAATTATAATATAATATAGTATAAACAACTTTATACAATAAAACTTACACTAGTTCGCAAACCCTGGACCAACCACCTTCCAAAAGCTTCTTCTTTGCTTTCTTGAATTACGCAGTTAAACAGCGCAAGCTAATCCTCACTGGAGGTTAAATTTGAAAACATGCAAGTATGAGCGAAAGAAATGCTCAACAAGATCATTATGACATATATAGGGTCTTTTGATATAAAACCGACATCTGCATTAGAGCAGAACATTTAAAACTATAATTGCTGAATCATAAAATTTTAGTTGAGGAATCCAAAAATTGATTCCTTAATTGTATTCAAAATCATCTTGATATTTTTAAGCGAAATGCTTCAGCAATACTTTGAATCTTGACGAGAATAAAACTCGTAAAACAGTGTTTACGGAAATATCGTAAACAACAATAACAAGAAATAATGATTATGGATTGAATCATAAACTTTACTCAAAACCAAACTCTTGATATTAATACTTAATTTGATGTCATATCAAATTAGATATCAATACGAACTTTGATGCTCACAACATTCCATACTGAAGTCAACATCAATCATCTATACTAATACCACCTTTGATATTTAACGACAACGTAAGTATCAACATAAATCAAAATCTGAATCAAAACTGCATTTTATCATTATTCCAAAAATGATATGATAATTTAGATTAGGATCATTCTCCGACGGACGTACTATCACAAGCTGATCAGTCCGTGTGATAGCACAAGGTCATGATTCGTAGAAACGTGACCCCAAAAACACGACTACTCAAACAAAAGGCAATATACCTTCATGTGGCAAAAATTGTGTCATAATATTCCATATGGCACTTAGAAATAGCCCTCCGCTGGACCGTCCGTCCCGGTCACTTACGCAATTATGATCCAATCTTAAAACCTTTTATTAAAATGGGGTCATAATAATCGACACCCGAAATAATTTTATTCCCCCAATTCTTGGGTAGGAATATTCGCAACCAAATCACTTTCTCAAAATCCAAAACATTTATAAATACGATAATTGGATAAGTAAAATCATTTGAATATTCTAAACATAGAATAGCAGATGAGTATTTGCAAAAACAGAATTATTTAATTCAGCGATATGTAAAATATTTATCTATTTTGAGCTGAGAACAGGGAAAGCAATACTTGCATCAAAAGAATTAAAATAAATATCACTTGAACAATAAGTGATATTAGGGATACTTGTCTTTGAGTTTTTTAGCACGCATCTATTCTGACATTCCGTCTCAAAACATCTTCGTCTTTCTTTTTAACACTTTACTGATATGCTGCTCCTGCGATTGCTAGAAGCCTGACATCCAATACCATATTATTTCACTCTTTATCCAATGTCTTGTCCTGATCAACTCAAATGATCCGCATCTATAATTAAAAGACACAACTTTAATCGTCTAAACGATAATCACTCGACGAATTGCGCGTCAAACCCTATCGTCTACCCATATGATAGCCTGCACATAAAGAAGACAGTCAAACACCAGACTCTTAGCCCACATACACATGTATTTCACATAGCACATAAACACATATTCCACGTATCACATAATTCATATAACACCTAACTCAGTTCGTCAAAACATTCGACTCGGTATGTTTAAAACTGAAATCGGGTCAAAATATGATTTATCGATCAAAAATCGACTCAGAATGATTTGTAAAACAAGCGACCTTTTGAAACAAAAGAATTTGGGTCTCGAAAGTATTTTTATTGAAAGCAGAATATTTTTCTGAGTCTAGAGGTGTTCGTTTTGTATTAAACGGACGAACGGTTGATTTAATATGAATCTTTGAATATTTTTCAGAATTAAAACGGTCTCAGACTCATTTTATAATTAAATAATAGGGCTCGGACACCTGAAAATAATTTTATAAGAATCATTGAGTCTGGAAAATAATTTAAAATAATATTTTAAAGCTCGAAACTATTTTTCGGAATTTTTAAATCAAAAATAAATAATTAAATCTAATTAAATAATCAATTAAAATTAATTAATAACTAATTAAATTAATTAATCAATTAATATTTAAATTAATTGACTAATTAAATATTTAATTATCAACTAAAATTAATTAATTAATTAATTAAGATTTATTGTGGAATAAAAATAATTTTCAGAAAATAAATAATGAATTTTGAAATTAGAAAAATGTATTTTAGAAAGTAAAAACAGAATTTTTTGATTTATTTTTGAATAGAAATTTCAGAAACATACTTGTGGTTTTTGGAGTGTAGCAGAAATGAATCAAAGTCGGGTTAGATCCCGGGTCAGAAACCGGGTCGTGGATCAGCCAAGAACAGGCGAAGAACTCGCCGGAAACAATGGCGGAATCCGGCGACTTCCCGGCCGATTCCGGCAACCCGAGCCCTGATAAAACACTACCTCTGAGTCCAGATTTTCACAACAACACGATCCCTATTACTTCTACAACCCAGCTGATACCAGAATCACGTCGTAATCAACTCGGAATCTCAGTTCCGATCTAAACAACGAAGAATACGACCATATTCCGGCCAACACCAAAACCTTAACCAAATTTAACGATTAAACTACCAAAATAATCCTCGTGACCTCAGGAACAACAATCAATCATCACAACCATCAAACAATCCCTTAAACTCAAAAATCGAATTTAACTAATAAAATTGAAAAATCGAAATTCTAAATTAATCAACCTCTGTTGATGATATAGGTACGATCATATAGATCTCATCAAGGGCTTTACAACGGTTACAAATACTTGTAATTTGGTGTTCAATATCACCTTCAAATTTGGGTTTGATTCTCAGAACTTTTCAAGAACACCAAGAACACATTTTCAAATAATTTTCAGAAAATCAAACTTCAATTACTACATGATATTGAACTTTATTTTGGAAGTATATTATATTAAATTGACCAGAAAAACATGCTTTAGAACATGGTGTTGGATTTTAAATGCAGCGGGGGCATGGCAAAACACTTTTACACACATAAAATCCAAATAAAAGCATATAAATCGTGGTAAAAACATAGGGAACGAATACTAACCTTTAATATGCGATCCAAAAGCAACGATCGTAGATCCTTAGCAGCTGCTCCTCAAACGTGAAGCACTCCACCGGTATCCACCAAGAAAACGACGTTAAGGAGGAGGAGGAGGTGGAGAGAATTGGGTTTTAGAAAACTTTTGGGTTTTTGGGTTCGAATGAAAATAGGGTCTATAATAGTATATTTATAGGCAAAATTTTCAGCTGAAATTTTCCCATAAATAATATTATTATTATCCCATTTATTATTCTCATTAATAATTAAAACACCTTTTAATTATTAATCCTTTTTCTAAACACTTTAGAAATAATTCTCTCTCTTGATTTAATTTCCAAAAATTAAATCCTTTAATTAATAATATTAAGAACTTTTCTTAATTAATTTATAATCAATTAAATCTCATTTAATGAATTATTAAATTTTCCAATTAATTATTTATTTCATAAATAAATAATTATCAGCCATTATTAATTAATTCCTCCACCATTAAATCATTCTCTTTTTATGGTGTGACCCTGTAGCTTCAATATTAAGCCGGTAGTAGAAATAAATAATAATAAAACTATTTTATTATTATTTATATAAATTATCTAATTTATTAAATATGATTAATTAATTAATCACATTTATTCTACATCGTGAGGGATACTTCTCAGCATATCGCGACTATCCGGATAATATGAATTCACTGCTTAGAATACCAAGAACCTATTCAGTGAATAGTTACCGTACAATAAACTCCTTCTACCCTACAATGTCCCGATTAAATACAAGGCATGGATCTCGTGTCAAGCCTATCTAATTCAATCACTTGCTTACCATTTACTATGCGTAGTTCTATGCAAATTAGAAACTCCTTTCTAATTTCATTCACTCTGGCCAGAGATTCCTGAACTAGCATAAGTGGATCAGCCTTGAACATTCGCTTTCTTCACTGGAAGGGGTAGATCCTTTATTGATCATACACGATCTTCGTGTACAAATTCCTATACCCAGTAGAGCCCTAATTATTGTCCCTGGAGACTAAGAACTAAACCAAAGCATAGTTCAGTGTACACAAGATGACTATGATGACCTCAAGTC
The DNA here is from genome assembly GCF_009905375.1 of Apium graveolens. Classification (NCBI taxonomy): domain Eukaryota; kingdom Viridiplantae; phylum Streptophyta; class Magnoliopsida; order Apiales; family Apiaceae; genus Apium; species Apium graveolens. The sequence goes on from NC_133655.1 coordinate 118,553,666, forward strand.
TAATGATACTTGTACAACTATCACTAGGTGAACAACTGCTGACACGTGAGTGAACTCCATCAGTTGTTCAGCTGGGCGAGTCATGTTCAGTGAACTTATTCTATAATAAGCACCTACATACTAGCTATAGTGTCACCACACAAATGTCTATGAGAACAGACATCCTTCATAATGAAGCAAGCATAGTATGTACCGATCTTTGCGGATTATTAATTACCAGTTAGTAATCCTACGACCAGGAACTATTTAAGTTTAGAGTTATCATCTTTTAAGTCTCACTATTATGATCTCATCATAATCCATAAAAAGCTTTACTCTAAACTATGGTATATCTTATTTAAACACTTAAATAGATAAAGCCCGTAATAAAAACAAAACAAGTCTTTTAATAATATCAATGAAATCAAAACAGATTACATAAAAGTTATTCCTAAATCCTCATACATGATTGGACTTAGGACATATTCCTTTCTATCTCCCACTTGTACTAAAGCCAATCACTCTGGTATCTAATACCCATCTTGTCTTTATAACGATCAAAGTGACTTTCATAAAGTAGCTTTGTGAGTGGGTCTGCTATGTTGTTATGTGTGTCAACTCTAATTTAATACAATACAAGAAATGTTACCGCGCTCCCATTAATCCTTTTATAGACGCTTGGTTCATCTGCATTTTTGATAAAATCAAACTCTTTGATTGTCTCATCAAAATGAATGTTCCATCTTTCGAGAAGCTTGCTTTAAACCACATATGGTTCGCATCAGCTTACACACTAGGTTTTCATGTCCCCTGGAAAGAAAACCATCTGGCTATTTGTCAGATCTCATAGTCGTAGTAAGCAGCATTAACAAGCAAAATCCGAACTGATTTTAACAGGGCTACAGGTAAAAGGTTTCATCAAAGTCAATCCATTGCCTTTGTTTGAATCCTTTTGCCACAAGCCTGGCCTTATAGGTCTCCACCTGGCCATCTGCTATAATCTATCTTTTGTATACCATATACATAGATTCCATTCTGGATTTCATGGCACTATGCCATTTCTCTGAGTTAACACTACTCATAGCCTCATTATAGGTCACAGGGTCGTCATCATCAATGATCGACAACTCATTGTCATTCTCAATGACAAGGCCATATTTCCTCTCAGGTTGGCGAGACACTCTCCCTGTTCTATGAATGGGTTGTTCCACAAAAGGTTGTTCAGTCAGAACAGGTGTTTCCACTTGATCCGTAGTAGTTTGTGCTTCTTGAACTTCATCAAGTTCAATTTTGCTCCCACTGTTTCCTTCAAGGATAAACTCCTTTTCCAAGAAGGTAGCATGTCTGGAGACAAACACCCGATGATCGGTGTAAAAGTAATACCCTAAAGTCTCTTTAGGATATCCCACAAAACTACATTTTACGGATCGATATTCCAGCTTATCTGGATCAACTTTCTTGACATAAGCTGGACATCCCCAAATCTTAACGTGTTTAAGACTCGGTTTCCTTTCTTTCCATATCTCATACAGAGTTTGAGGAACAGATTTGGAAGGCACCTTATTCGGTAAATATGCTGAGGTTTCCAATGCATAACCCCATAGGAATAATGGAAGATTTGAATAGCTCATCATGGACCGAACTATGTCTAACAAAGTTCGATTTCTCCTTTCAGATACCAATCTGGAGGAGTCCACTGGGAGACTATACCATTTACTTTGAGATAATCCAGAAACTCTCCATTCAAGTATTCACCACCTCGATCTAATCGAAGAATTATAATACTATGTTTGGTTTGTTTCTCCACTTCATACTTACACTCTTTGAACTTTTCAAAGGCTTCAGACTTGTGTTTCATCAAACACATATCCGAATCTAGATCTATCATCTATGAAAGTAATGAAGTATGAAAATCCACCCATGGCTTGCGTAGACATTGGTCCACATACATCTGTGTGTACCATTCCTAGCAAATTTGCAGCCCTCTCTCCATGTCTACTAAATGGAGACTACAGTACCACAATGAAGTGAGATTTTCATCATCCCTTTTCTTTTATTAGTTTGTTCAATCTGAAGTAAATTATGTCACATATATACAGACCATTATTTAAAGCACCACGTCCATAAAGAATATTATCTCTAAGAATAGAACATTCATTATTCTCAATAATAAATGAAAATCCAGCCAAGTCTAACATGGGAATAATATTCCACACAATCGAGGGAACAAAATAACAATTATTTAAAACAATAGTCGTGCCCGTAGGCATATGAAATGATTCTACATCTTCAGCAACAATTCTTGCTCCATTTCCCATCAGTAGAATCACCTCCTCTTTCTCAAGAGTCCTACTTCTCCTTGGTCCCTGCAACAAATTGCAGATTTGAGAACCACAGGCGGTATCTAATACCCAAGTAGAAATTTGATTTAATGACATATTCACTTCTATCATGAAAATACCTGAATCAGAAGCGGTAGTCTCACTACCCTTCTTCTTCTTCTTCAATTCTGCAAGGTAAACCTTGCAGTTCCTCTTCCAGTGCCCCACCTTGTTACAATGAAAGCAAACAACTTTGCTCTTAGGGTCTTCAGCTTTTTGGTGGAACCGGCGTTTTCTCACCTACTTTCTTCTTCTTGGAAGGGTTCCTCTTCCTTTTCTTAGGATTGGAACCTTCACCAATTAGAAGAACAGAACTCTTCTTAGGGGGGAAATTCGATTCCGCAGTCTTCAACATGTTGTGGAGTTCAGGCAGGCTGACATCCAACTTATTCATGTAAAAGTTCACAACAAACTGCGAGAACGAACTCGGAAGCGATTGCAAGACCAAGTCTTGGCTCAGCTCCCCATCCATGGCAAAACCAAGTTGTCTAAGACGTTCAATCAAATTGATCATCTTAAGTACATGGTCATTCACAGATGATCCCTCAGACATCCTACAACCGAATAACTCCTTCGATATCTCATATCGAGCTGTCCTCCCCGCCACATCATACAACTCTTGTAGATGCATTAGGATAGTGTGAGCATCCATATGCTCATGTTACTTCTGTAGCTCAATGTTCATGGAAGCTAGCATGATGCATTGAGCAACATTTGCATCATCTATCCACTTACGATACACAACATGTTCATCATTATGTGCATCACTAGCAGGTTCAGTAGGCTTAGGTGAGTCAATCACGTATTCCAGCTTCTCAATCCTGAGAACAATTCTCAAGTTTCGAAGCCAGTCAGCATAATTAGGACCAGTCAATTTGTGAGCATCTAGTATGCTCCTGAGTGATAGTGCAGAAGACATAACGTACAAAGTAAATCTGTAAATGATAAACACATAACAACACTTAGCAAATATTCGATTTCATTTCAAAACACTATATGAATCGGGTCTTTATTCATAAGTGGCTCCCACTAGTTTATCTAATTTATTCAACCCCCTACGTGAAAAATTAAGCATTCATAATGCTAGTGGGAATAGGGATCCTACATTCCATTACACAACCCCGGCTGTGGCACGAAATGCCATGTAATGTTCAATAGGCAGACAACTCTTGTCAATTACATCTAATGTTATTCCCTAATCAAACTTTAGCCTCTTGAATAATTGAGTCATGGCTGTGGCATGACAAACTCAATATTCTAAGTCAAGTCTAACCCAACATTCCGTACAATTGAATCAGTCCCTAAAGGCCCACGGCTGTGGCACGTAACGACCTTTAGATTCTTATTCAATGTACACATCTCTATGTAATAGACAAGTATTTCTTATTTCGAAATCAAAGCCCTCGGCTGTGGCACGAAACGATAATGATTTAAAAATAAGAACTACTTTCTATCATGTTGGAAGGCTATGACCGACACAAGCCCGTTGTGTCATTGGCCAATTACTACTTGATATTATTTAATTTTAGAGGGATTATATTACGTTACAATCATAATCATATTATAAAGAGATTCTTCCTTTTAAATTAAATATTTCAAATCAATAATCAATAATCAGATGATTCCTAGATCGGGTGGAGCATTGTCAAGAGGCGTCACTTAATAACCCTTTCTTACAGATAGAAATATGTTGTTGACAGAATCATCCTTTCTCTCATATCGAAAATTCATATTCAATTACGTGTTTCACAAACACAAGAATCTCATGATTGTATTCATAATATTGTTCTTAAGGTTATGAAACAATTCACTACTAGAAAATCAGCATTAGACATCGCACATTAGACATCAGTCAGAAAAGTCACTGATGTTAAAAGCTTTTTTTACATCACATAAAAAAAATTGATGTCTTTTTGGTATGTTTACATCAGCTTTTGAGTAAAATGATGTCTAAGTTGTTCTTTTAAAAACTACGTCACATCAGTTAACATATAAACCGATGTCCAATTTCTTTTTAACATCGGTTGACATAATAACCGATGTCTAAGCTCAATTTTAAAAAATTAGAGCCCGCTGCTTCTCCCTATTGCTCCCCGCCCTTAGCCAAATTCCCCCCCCCCTTAGTATATTTCCCTATCCCGCCTATTCACTCATTCACTTTAATAACATTATAACATAAAATTAAAAATAAATCAAAATCAAAACAAAAACAAAAAATTATAATCTCCACAAAAACAAAAACTCATTCACTCTTCCCCCTTTCTCTCTCGACTGCTAAACCTAGAACTCTCAAATATATGCTTACTGTCTTTCCCCCTTTCCGATTAGACCTTGAATCTCCAATTAAACCTCTCAATTTCTTCAACTTTCTAAACCTAGAACTCATTTGTTTCAATTTTTGTGACAGATTCGAAGATTAAGGAGTTAAGTGTGTTCATTGAAGTTTAAGGTGAGGAGTAGAGTTTCTTGGAGCTAAATCTTGTAGCTAAGGGTTTATTAAAGCTTAAATCTCGGAGCTAATTAAGTTGGATTTTGGTCTTGGAGTTTGTTGCTGTGTTTTTTGGGATTTCGGAGCTTGCTTTGTTAGGTATTTTCTTCTTTACATATCTATTTATATATGTTTGGGCTGCATGTATATATTTGTGTAGTTGTATGTATGCATGTGAAATTGAAATGTGTAGTTGTTGCATGTGTAGTTGTATGTGTAGTTAAAATACAGATTTACATGTAATAACAAGTGCTTGTATATATTTGTGTTTGTGTTGTTTGTAAATATATTTGTGTTTGGGGCTTGTTGTTGTAAATAGCATGGTTTATGAGTGAATATAGGAATTTTATATTGATTATACTAGGTAGTAAATGTAATATAGTATATAGTAAATTAATATATTATTTGATAATCAGGTAGTTTGAGAATAGCATGGACAAATCTTGGATTTTCAAAGATAGGGACACACTTGACTATGAAATCGGGGTAGAAGAGTTTTTGATATTTGCCGAGGAAAATGCTAGTGATCCTAAAAGAATCCCCTGCCCCTGTAAAAGATGTGCTAACTTCAAAAAATTTGCAGTTAAGATTATCAGGGGACATTTATATGAAAATGGTTTTAGTCTGGGGTACCTTGATTGGATTTGGCATACACAAGGGTCTGCAAGTAGGTCATCAGTTAATAGAAATGCTCCGACCCCTGCATCTACGCCTGCCCCTGCACCTACGTCTGCCCGCGCACCGGTACCTTCCCCTGGCCTTGCATCAGAAACAGTCAATGTTTGTGATGCTGCATATAATTCGAGTGAGTACAATAATGAGTCGTATCAGTTTAGGAGATTTGTGGCTGATGCTGAACAGCCTTTGTATGAGGGTTGTGAATGTACAAAGTTGGAGTCGATGCTAAAATTGCACAATTGGAAAGCTAGGTTCGGAATTAATGATAGTGCCTTTAACGATTTGCTGTCTACCGTTGGCTCTCTCCTTCCTAAGGACAATGTGATGCCACCTAATGCATATGAAGCCAAGAAAACCTTATCCGACTTGGGCCTAGAATACATAAAATATCACTCATGTCCAAACAATTGCATACTGTATCGGGGGGTAAATGTTGATGCTTCCGAGTGTCCTAAGTGTCGTTTATCTCGCTGGAACTTAGGAAAGGATGGTAAAATAAGGATTAATGTTCCTGCTAAAGTAATATGGTATTTTCCAATTATACCGAGATTCAAACGGATGTTTAAATCTCCTTCTACATCTGAACTAATGACCTGGCACTCAAAGCAGCGAATAGAAGACGGAAAGATGCGGCATCCAGCCGACTCTCCTTCTTGGAGAAATATCGACTATAGGTGGCCTGCCTTCGGTAGTGATGCACGAAATATTCGTTTGGCGTTGTCTGCAGATGGTATAAACCCACATACTAACGGTCTAACCAACAGATACTCTTGTTGGCCAATAGTATTAGTGACTTATAATCTTCCTCCGTGGTTATGTATGAAGAGGAAATTTATGATGCTAACAATTTTAGTTTCCGGTCCACATGAGCCTGGCAATGACGCTGACATATATTTACAGCCTTTAATCGATGATTTAAAGAAGTTGTGGGAAGAAGGTGAACCAAATGTTTATGATGCATACACCAAGTCATATTTCACTTTAAAAGCAATTTTATTGTGGACAATAAATGACTTTCCTGCATATGGAAATCTGTCCGGATGCGTTAATAAAGGTTATATGTGTTGTCCAGTATGCACTGATGATACAGTTGCCAAGTATTTAAGCCATAGCAGGAAGATGTGTTACCAAGGCCATCGGCGTTACTTGGCTAGGAATCATCCATATAGGAAGCAAAAGGCCGCTTTTAATGGACAACAAGAATTAGGGCAGGCACGTCAACCTCTGTCTGGAGAAGAGATTTTATTGCAGCAAGATAAAATTAAATTTTAGTTTGGGAAGGAAGTAAGTAAGTCAAAGAAGGTTGATTGTCCATGGAAGAAAAAGTCGGTTTTTTTCGAATTAGAATATTGGAAGTTTCACCATGTCCGTCATTGTTTAGATGTCATGCACGTCGAGAAGAACGTGTGTGATAGCTTGATCGGCACACTACTAAATATGAAATCTAAGTCTAAAGATATTGAAGCTTCTCGTCTTGACATGATTGACATGGGGGTTAGGGCTGATCTAGCTCCACAAAAAGGAGAAAAAAAAACCTACTTACCCCCTTCGATTTTTAATTTGTCCAAGGCAGAAAAAAAGAAAATGTTTTCATCGTTAATGCACATGAAACTTCCTTATGGACACGCGTCGAACATTAAAAACTGTGTTTCCATGGAAGAATTAAAGATGTTTGGGATGAAGTCCCACGACTGCCACATCTTACTCCAACAACTGCTTCCTATTGCAATTCGTGCGGTACTTCCAAAAAAAGTCAGGGTCACCATAATTAGGTTGTGTTTCTTTTTTAATGCTTTGTGCAGCAAAGTTGTAGACGTATCGAAACTAGATAAATTTCAATCAGATGTAATAGTAACTTTGTGTGAGTTGGAAAAAATCTTTCCTGCATCATTTTTTGATATAATGCTACATCTGATAGTGCACTTGGTTCGGGAATTACGGTTATGTGGGCCGGTATTTTATAGATGGATGTATGCATTTGAGAGGTTTAATAAGGTGTTGAAGAGTTACGTACGCAACCGTTATTACCCCGAAGACTGTATAACTGAATGCTATCTGGGAGAAGAATCAGTAGAATTCTGCCAAGAGTTTGTCAAGCAAGCTTGCACCACTGCTGGTCTTCGTAAAGATGAAGGCAAGTTAAGTGGTCCATTATCTGTTGTGACAATGAAATCAATCGATGAAAAAGAGCGGGATGAAGCTCATTTACATGTTCTTCTAAACAACATTGAAGTACAGCCATATATTTTGTAAGAATTTATTAATTTTATGGTTGTTCAATTAATATATAAATTATATATTTACTGGCTAGTTAATGATTATATAATTTCTGTTAGAATGCATAAGGAGTATCTAGAGGGAATCCATCAAGGAAAAAAGAAAAGTGTTCATTGGCTCTTGAGAGAGCACAATCGCCTTTTTGCCGATTGGTTTCTAGAAAAAGTTAGTATTTTTATAGTTTCATTTGTGCCTAATTTATTTGCTCAGTAGTAATATGGAATTTAGAAGTATTTTGTTTCTGAAAATGTGTAGGTTAATAGTGAAATGGAGGAGAATCCTGGAGGAGTTTCAGAGACAATAAGATGGATAGCCGGAAAACCATCATTTTCAGTTTTGACTTACGAAGCTTATCTAGGAGACGGGGTCCGATACTTTACAAAAGAGCGAGATGGTGTAAGGGTTGTTCAAAACAGCGGAGTGTCTTTAGTTGCTAAAACTGTCCAAGTGTCTAGCGCTAAAGATTTGAACCCTGTAGAAAGTGACTTGACAATTTACGGTGTTATCTTAGAAATATGGGAGCTAGATTATCATGCATTCAAAGCCCCGTTATTTTTATGTAATTGGGCAGATAATGATAAGGGAATTAAGGTGGATGATCTTGGGTTCACACTTGTCGATCTAAGTCGACAAGGCCACAAGAGAGATAAATATGTGTCTATGGATCAAGTAAAGCAAGTTTATTATATTGAATATCTGGTGGATGCCAAGTGGTCCGTTGTATTAACCTCTACAACTCGAGAGTACCAAGATGTGTATAACGACGATGATTTAGGAGACACAACCATGTAAAATCCCCCATTCTGCTGCCAAATTCCTATATGTGATGTCGGTGAAGATGTTGAAAAAAATATTAGAGAAAATATTAAGGGCACTTGGGTTAAGAAGTGACAATATTATTTGCAGTCATGTATCTCCTGTTTTGTAACTGTTTAGCATTGTTTATGCCTAATGATATTATTTGAATTTTCGTATGTTTATGACTGTTTATGAATGCATATAGTCATCGTGTCTGACTGTTTATAACTGTTTATAACTGTTTATGTATGCATACTTCACTAGTTTAGTTATGACTGTTTATAACTATTTATATATGCTTGTGACTAATGAAAATATGTTTCATTTTCAGATTGAAAAAGATAAATGTCAAATAAAAAACAAATATCTAAAGTACAAGACAAGTCAGATGAGGAGGTGGATAAAAGCTTGGAGCCGGAAACAGAACCTCAAGATGAAAATGTGGATTCTATGGAAGACATAAAGGCAACAGTCACTACTTCCGAAACTACAAAGAAAAGGTATGGATCTGCCCGAGGGGTTTCCGCTATGCACAAAGTGGTGGTGAGGAAGGCGCAGGGCAAGAAAGCAAAGGTATCGTGCAATGCACATGGAGTTCCAGTCGGGAATGCAAGGCACAGTCTACAGTCCTACATCGGAATGTTGGCTAGGACGATGATTCCGATTGATTATCCTAACTGGTCAAAGGTACCCAATGAACTAAAGGAGAAAATATGGATCAATGTGAAGGTATATAAATAAGCAATTTCTTATGCACATTGTAAATTTTGCATTTTCTTGTACTCATGTAGAGCATAACATTGGTTTCAGGGGACATTTAAAGTCCCCAAGCAACTTCAGAAGGGGCTGATCAGGTCTGCAGGAGCAAAGTGGAGAAATTTTAAAGCAAATTTAACAAGGGATTATGTTAAGCCGTATCTTGGATAGAAGAAGAAACTACGAAAGCCTCCAGTGAAGTATGCTTTTGTTGGTAAGGAGGCTTGGAAAAATTTTATTGCTGAAAGGACTACCTCGACATGGAAGGTATACGCGAAAGAGATCGATCGTGTGTTTATATCTGTGTTTTATTTATGTTGTGAACTGATATTTTTATGTATTACAAATATTTTAAGAAAAATAGCATGCTAATATTATTTAAAATGTTTGTTGTAGTCACTTAGTGAAAAACAAATGGAGCGGGTGAGCAATCGAAAATATCCTCACCGCACATCTAGAAAGGGTTATGTTGGATTGTTGGAAGAAGAGGTAACCTCTGTTTAAGCATTGAACTTAAATAGTTGCATTCTACATATATTGTTGTTTTAATATTTTTTGATTTTAATTAGCAAAAGAAAGGAACCTTGGCTCTCGATGAAGAACCTGATCGGGCTCTTATGTGGCACAAGGCTCGTAAGGGAAAACTTAATGATGAGGAGGTTGATCCAGAGCTAGCTGAAATAGGGAAAAGAATTGTGAGTATTTAACAAGCAACGCTAATTTTTTTAATGCAATTCAATTCAGTTCTAATTTTAATATTTTTATGAGGAGGTTCATTCAGTTCTGATTTATATGTTAACATTCTCATGACAGGAGAATTTACTAGAGCTGCAAAGTAAGGGGGAATTCATTCCTTCTGGGAGTCAAGATGTGTTAACTACGGCCTTGCAAACTCCCGAACATTCGGGGAGGGTTCGAGGAGTTGGAGGCTTTGTTAGCCCATCAATTTTCTTTAATTTACCAAATGGAAAAAGAAGTAGAATAACCAAAGCTGAGCTGTTGGCCCGGGATTGTGAGAGGGATGCAGAGTTGGAGAAGGCCAAGCAAGAGATGGCGAAGGAAATGGAGAAGACAAGGTAGGAGTTGGCTAAACTGAAGGGCTTACTCAATAAAGCAAATATTTCATCTCCTCTGGTTTTGGAAAAAGCAAGTTGTGATGCTCAAATAGTTGATGATCAAATGGATCCTTTTCCACGAGAGAATAAGGTAAAATAACAAGCACATTTATTTAATTTAGCTCGACATTATTCAAACATTCGTCATAGTTACTCGTTAAATATATATATGTGTGTAGGCTGGTCCACAAAAATGTGAGTTGGCTGTGGGCACAATAGAAAATAAGGTGGCATTTGGCTTGTTGTTTGACGATGATGACATGAACAAATCTATTCACAGATTGCCAATACAGCCTGGTTGTGCTCGTGTCTCAGTGGATGGGCCAATCCAAGGACAAGCCAAGATTCCTATTCCGGTAGTCGGTGAGATTGAAACAGTAGAACAGGCTGTTGGCTCCTACGTCTCATAGCCCCGCGACTTAATCATATTCCCAGATGCCCCTGGTACCGCGGTATATATTTTTACATCTTTGTTTTATTGGATCTCACACTAATATATTAACTCTATATTTGTTTTAATAAATTTGATAATATTTTCAAAAAAGTAAAAGGAAAGGGAAGGATCCTTTAACTGATTTGCATAAGGTTCAGTCCTTATTTAAGAATATGGAAATCAATAAAAATGTTCCGAAGCGCTTTCAGTTGTTGTATAAACATGCAACGACATTCATGAAGTCCACTGGAAACTCCATTCAAATCCCGTGCGATGCGGAGGTGTTTGGTGTTGAGAAAAGAATTTTCATTTTGCATGAAAACATAATTGCTTTGCTTGAGTTTAAAATGATTGGCCAAGCAGCAATTTCTGCATACATGGCGTGAGTAGTATAAATTTTTTAATTATTGTCTTGTCTTCTTGTTGATAATTTCTGCATTTATATTCTTGTTTTTTTTATAATTTCATTTTATTTGCAATGCAGATACTTGCATTGCATGGTTTGTGAAAATGAAAATTTGGAGCAATTTGCTTTCTGTGATCCCGGAGTCTCGTTTACCTTGAACAACAATTTTGAAGATAATTTGGTTAGTCGATTTAAAGAGGGTAATCCTGATCGTCTCTTTTTTATGCCACATAATAGCAAGTAAGTACATAAAAAATGTCTCCAGATTTATTATAAATCGCTTTATTTATTTATAAGCATGAAATTCAAAATGATATGATTCTGATATTAATTCTGTTTATTATAAATATTTATAAAAAAAGCTGCCATTGGATATTGGTTGTGATTTGGGCGGGCGAGGTTTTCATACTCAATCCTCTGCCTCGTTCAACTACCTATCCCGAGTTGGAAAAAGCAATATCAAGGTGTTTGCATTTAATTTCGAGTGATTATTTTCATTATTGAGATATCAATCAATTTGTGTTATTGATACTGCTAAGATGACAGGGCTGTGATTGCGTTCAATATTCAGGCCGGAAGGGGAAATAAAGCACCGACTATCAGATATGTTACCGTAAGAACCAGGGGCATTAATTTACTTATTAGTCAAAGTTTTTTCGGTTCGATAGGGGCATTAATTTACTTATTAATTGGTCTGAATTTTTTGGATTAAATAGGGATGCCCCAAACAGCCCGTTGGAACTGAATGCGGCTATGTTGTTATGTGGTATATGAAACAAATTGCCATGGATAATGAAATGACATTTGTCAAAAAGGTATATTTTTTTGCTTAATTCATTCTTGATATAACTGGTGTACATATAATTTGTGGTAGAATTCATTGTTACTAATTCCTGTGTGTTACACTTTTCAGTGGTCGAAAAAGAATCGAAAGGTGACTGTTGCCAAGGCTGAGCTGGACGAGGTTCGATGTGAGACTCTTAGCCATATCGAGTCCTTCTGATAAAAAGGCCTAATCTGCAGCTCCTTTATGTAGACTGAATTTGTAAGAATTTGTAAGAGCTACTAGTGGTTTTTGTTGATAAATATAATGGGGGGACTTTAGTTGGTAAATTTCTGTTTGGGATGAACTATGTAAATGATCGATGGTGGATGTCTAGTACTTGCTATTGCAGTTATGTACTTTGTTTGGATTATAAAGTTTGGTTGGTGGTGGATATATGTACGTAATTGGTATAATCTATGGTAAATTAATGAATGTATGTTTGTTTTTGCGTTTGTTTTGGTTTGGTTAGTTTTGGAATGGTAAAATGGCAGTTGGTATGTTTTTGGATGACTCTTGTTTGGGTGTTGGGCATTTGATTAAAACAGGGGATTCATGAATAAAAAAAATAAACAAACATCACTTCATGAACAAAATAACTGATGTAAAATGTAGTTAAATAAGACATTTCATTCAATAAACTGATGTCATAAGCAGGCACATATATCAGCTCACAAGAAATGACTGATGTAAAACAATATAATAGATATCACATTTTGAAAGAACTGATGTTAAACACACGCAAAGACATCGGTTCCATTAAAAAAAGAAAGGTACGACATCGCTTCTGATAAAAGACTGATGTAATATGTTAAGTTACACATCAGTTTAACAAGTTTTTCGATGTTAATGTATCATATTGCTTTATATGTGATAAGTTTAAAATGATATACATGACATATGAATGAATAACTGAAACCATAGTGAAGGTATACATTGAAGAAAAATACATCACATTGTTAAGAAAAACGATGTCTAAACTGTGTATAGACATCGACTAATAAGCGATGTGTAATGCACCTACCTTTCTCATCGCATGCAAAGACATCGCTTGGATTTTAAATAGACATCGGCTAATAAGCGATGTCTATCGACAAATTTCTAGTAGTGATTTCACTATACTAGGTTGTCTAACAAACGCCTTATGTTCATTTAAGTTCACCTAAATCTATCATCGCATGATAAACTAAGCATATATCACATATATCAAAATGAATAAACATCAAGGTAGGCATGTTATATTATCTAGCACATTAGTCTAAGCATTATACATCTCTATGTATCACATGAAGCATTTAAAAGCAATTAAAAACTGTCAAAAATAGCTTTAAAACACTTCATGAAAATATAAACAGTTCAAAACTTTTATATAAAATAAAATTGATCACTCCATTAGATCCGTCTCGGAAAAACGAATCCAACGGTATATTGCACGCCTAAAACGGAGTTACGAAACTCCCAGAAAATCAATTTTAATGTAAACAGTCGGGCTGTAACGCATTACAGGAACGCGTTACAAGCCCTATAACGCATTCTGGTGATGCGTTACAACCCTTTTAACCAATTAAAAGGTGTAACGCATTCCGTGAATGCGCCACAGGGTGTAACGCATTCCCGGAATGCGCGACACCCCTTTTTTTTTCTTTTGCAGCAGCCGCCGTCTTTTTCTTTCTCGGTTGCCGTGCCTGACAACTCACCTGTTCTTTCTTTCCGTGCAATCACAGACAGCATGCAGACAAGCAACAGATGTACATATATATACTTACAAATAATATATATATATATATGATTTATTTAATTACGAATTTAATTGTAAGAACTTCAAAAATTCATAATAAAAAATCTATACATCATAAAATTATGAAAAAAAATACCCAGACGATCTACAACACTTGTAGAACCCAGATCAACATTCAAAATTATTCTGAGAAACGATTTCTCATCAGACAAAATTAATCCATGATATAACTTGTAAAAATCATAATTAATTCATACAATCACATAAAATTTTAAAATTTTTACCACAGATCTATATGCATATAACCTATACTCTGATACCAATATTGGATTTTAAACGCAGCGGGGGCATGGAAAAACACTTTTACACACATAAAATCCAAATAAAAGCATATAAATCGTGGTAAAAACATAGGGAACGAATACTAACCTTTAATATGCGATCCAAAAGCAACGATCGGAGATCCTTAGCAGCTGCTCCTCAAACGTGAAGCACTCCACCGGTATCCACCAAGAGAACGACGTTAAGGAGGAGGAGGAGGTGGAGAGAATTGGGTTTTATAAAACTTTTGGGTTTTTGGGTTCAAATGAAAATAGGGTCTATAATAGTATATTTATAGGCAAAATTTTCAGCTGAAATTTTCCCATAAATAATATTATTATTATCCCATTTATTATTCTCATTAATAATTAAAACACCTTTTAATTATTAATTCTTTTTCTAAACACTTTAGAAATAATTCTCTCTCTTGATTTAATTTCCAAAAATTAAATCCTTTAATTAATAATATTAAGAACTTTTCTTAATTAATTTATAATCAATTAAATCTCATTTAATCAATTATTAAATTTGCCAATTATTTATTTATTTCATAAATAAATAATTATCAGCCATTATTAATTAATTTCTCCACCATTAAATCATTCTCTTTTTATGGTGTGACCCTGTAGGTTCAATATTAAGCCGGTAGTAGAAATAAATAATAATAAAACTATTTTATCATTATTTATATAAATTCTCTAATTTATTAAATATGATTAATTAATTAATCACATTTATTCTACATCGTGAGGGATACTTCTCAGCATATCGCGACTATCCGGATAATATGAATTCACTGCTTAGAATACCAAGAACCTATTCAGTGAATAGTTACCATACAATAAACTCCTTCTACCCTACAATGTCCCTATTAAATACAAGGCATGGATCTCGTGTCAAGCCTATCTAATTCAATCACTTGCTTACCATTTACTATGCGTAGTTCTATGCAAATTAGAAACTCCTTTCTAATTTCATTCACTCTGGCCAGAGATTCCTGAACTAGCATAAGTGGATCAGCCTTGAACATTCGCTTTCTTCACTGGAAGGGGTAGATCCTTTATTGATCATACACTATCTTCGTGTACAAATTCCTATACCCAGTAGAGCCCTAATTATTGTCCCTGGAGACTAAGAACTAAACCAAAGCATAGTTCAGTGTACACAAGATGACTATGACGACCTCAAGTCTAAGGAGACTTGTACAACTATCACTAGGTGAACAACTGCTGACACGTGAGTGAACTCCATCAGTTGTTCAGCTGGGCGAGTCATGTTCAGTGAACTTATTCTATAATAAGCACCTACATACTAGCTATAGTGTCACCACACAAATGTCTATGAGAACAAACATCCTTCATAATGAAGCAAGCATAGTATGTACCGATCTTTGCGGATTATTAATTACCAGTTAGTAATCCTACGACCAGGAACTATTTAAGTTTAGAGTTATCATCTTTTAGGTCTCACTATTATGATCTCATCATAATCCATAAAAAGCTTTACTCTAAACTATGGTATATCTTATTTAAACACTTAAATAGATAAAGCTCGTAATAAAAACAAAACAAGTCTTTTATTACTATCAATGAAATCAAAATAGATTACATAAAAGTTATTCCTAAATCCTCATACATGATTGGACTTAGGACATATTCCTTTCACATGGAATCATCAAAACACTCAAATAATCACGTTTGCAAAAATTCATATTTTATTCACTAAATAATTCAAATTAAAATAATTAAATAAGAAAAATACCTTGATTCCTGGGCAAAAACTGATGATTGATTCAGAAAGAAGATTTCGAGAGCTTCATTTTGATATGCTGCACGCCCGAATCGGAGTTCGATGACGCCTTCGTTCGTACGATTGATTTTCAGGAACGTATCGGTTTCTAGGGTTTTTCTCTGTATTTACTGTATTTTTACTGGTTACAAATGAATAAACAAAATAAATGAAATAAGAAATAGGCTATTTATATTTACAGAATATTAGTTCGTTCTGGATCGTTTTGGATCGATAAATTAGTTGCTTAGCCGCTAAGTAACTGCAAAACGATCCAAAAATAGATTACTTAACCGCTAAGTAACTATAAAAATGATACAATTAATACCAGCATCGGATAATCATCAAAACCGGGCTGCTTATAAAACACTATATACGAAAATAATGTAAAAAATATCCCGTCTCTCGAGAATACGGGTTTTGTTGATTTATCGAAATGGTTATCGTATCGAATATCTTGTGTCGGGCCGCGCACGCGTCAAACCGTAATCCGGATCGAAAATGTTAAAACACGAAAAATGTCCGGAATTACCAGATTAGGTTAGGAAGGAGTTTTCGGAAGAGTTTCGGGTTGGAAAAACGCAAAAATAGTTGAAGTCGGACGATTCCCGGCTTTATAAAACAGTTTTGTAATTATACAGAAAATAATTTTTAAACACATAAATTATTATAAAATCATTTAACAATCCAAAAATTACCAGAAAAATATCACAATTATCTATATTTTATTCTGCACATATAAATATTAAAATACTTAAAGAATATCACATATAAACACCCAAACATCAATTCCACTTATCATATAATTCACTAAGATTCACATAAAATCACATAAACAACTCCAAATAATAATACTACTAATATTTGAAAATATGGGATATTACAATCTACCCCCTTATAAGGATTCCGTCCTCGGAATCAGTAGAAGAGAGCACTAGGGACCTTCTAGCCAACTTTCCAATCTTGCATAAGCAACTTTTCTCAAAACCTCAAATAAAACTTCGATTCCTTGTATAACATAATGATCACGGGAACTTCACTTCGCACCATTGTTCCTTCCACATATCATTTGACCAATTCCTCAATAGAATCACTTTTACTGGTCGCGAGAAAGAAGAATAGAGAGAAAGATAGAGAGGAGAAAAGAAAGAGAGATAGAGAAAGAAATAAAGAAATGGATTGACTTCGTTATATGACACTGGTATTTTAATCTCTTTGCATTCCACTGTTGTTATTGGTAATTCCATCACATCGCCTTACTTTGACTTGACCAGGATAACTTGGCTTAACTTGATTGACATACCTTCGAATATTTGGAATGATAAAATCATGGAATTTCAAAAAGAAAAGAATTTCATATCATAACGGGACAAAAATCTGAATTTAAGAAAAAGTATTGTTGAAATAAAAGAATAACTAAGAGATCAATATGATCATATGAACTTGGTATTACCTGCCCAAATTAAGACACTACTAAAGGTTGTTAACCTTCTTGTAGTCACAACACACACAAGTGATGGCGTCCCATCCAACTCCTATCACACCATCAGGTATACCTTGTGTCCCCTATAGTTAGGGTTGTTCATCTCCATCAGAAGAAAAGAATATAAAAGAAATTCAAAAATCAAATGAATAAAACTGAAAAGATTTCAAAGCTGATATTTCTGAAGAAAATGAAATCCAGAGAACAAAAATTATGGCACAAAATGAGCAAGTGGTGTCACCTCACCAATAAACTATCCTCCCTATAAGAAAAGTGGAAGTTAAATTATCATAACTTGGCAGAGCTATCAAAACCTGAAAAATAGGCTTCATGACAGCCTCTGGCACATTTAAAACACAGATATGATTGAAAATGAATGGTTAGGGAATATATCCTCTAACAATTACTTCTTTTTGAGAGATGTCAAAAGGGAATTATAGAAAGAGAAGGTATTGCCAAGGTCTTAATACTTATCTTCTATCTGAACTCTTCTGTTGACTCGTCGTCCGAATGTAGACACTTTTTCATGTTTTAAGGATATCGATAATCCTCATCATCGTCAAATCGTAGTATCCTCAAAATATTCCACAATAGAAGTTTGCATCTGTCAGGAATTTTGTCCTGCTCAACATAACCATCTCAAACGAATGCGGCTATCTTAACTTACTCGTTGGTACTATATCCAATAGTCCAACAAGAACTTGATATGAGCTCAAACGTCCTCACATAGCTATACACACTCCTAAACACTCTCGTTTCTAGTTTACTATAACCTCAGCTCTGATACCAACCTGTTACGCCCCCAAATCCGGGGTCAGAGGATTTGGTCGTCACGATAAACCACAATTCAAATTAATCTGTTTAATCAATAAATAAATGACAGCGGAAGATATTTATCATTTATGACCCCAAACTAATCCAAGATCTTTTAAGGTTACAGTTCTAGAAATAAGAAATCCAAATTCCACAAATAAATTTTCCTTTTCTTTAAACTCTTTTCAACAAATACCATTTCAAAACTAAACCCACTAGTATAACTTCGAAATGAAGTATACTAGGCCCAACTACAAAATAACACAATTATAATATAATATAGTATAAACAACTTTATATAATAAAACTTACACTAGTTCGCAAACCCTGGACCAACCACCTTCCAAAAGCTTCTTCTTTGCTTTCTTGAATTACGCAGTTAAACAGCGCAAGCTAATCCTCACTGGAGGTTAAATTTGAAAACATGCAAGTATGAGTGAAAGAAATGCTCAACAAGATCATTATGACATATATACGGTCTTTTGATATAAAACCGACATCTGCATTAGAGCAGGACATTTAAAACTATAATTGCTGAATCATAAAACTTTAGTTGAGAAATCCCAGAATTGATTCCTTAATTGTATTCAAAATTATCTTGATATTTTTAAGTGAAATGCTTCAACAATACTTTGAATCTTGACGAGAATAAAACTCGTAAAACAGTGTTTACGGAAATATCGTAAACAACAATAACAAGAAACAATGATTATGGATTGAATCATAAACTTTACTCAAAACCAAACTCTTGATATTAATACTTAATTTGCTGTCATATCAAATTAGATATCAATACGAACTTTGATGCTCACAACATTCCATACTGAAGTCAACATCAATCATCTATACTAATACCACCTTTGATATTTAACGACAACGTAAGTATCAAGATAAATCAGAATCTGAATCAAAACTGCATTTTACCATTATTCCAAAAGAGAAACAGTTGATAAATTATTTATTCTATGAATATCAAAAAAAGATATGATAATTTAGATTAGGATCATTATCCGATGGACGTACTATCACATGCTGATCAGCCCGTGTGATAGCACAAGGTCATAATTCGTAGAAATGTGACCCCAAAAACACGAGTACTCAAATAAAAGGCAATATACCTTCCTGTGGCAAAAATTGTGTCATAATATTCCATATGGCACTTAGAAATAGCCCTCCGCTTGACCGTTTGTCCCGATCACTTACGCAATTATGATCCAATCTTAAAACCTTTTATTGAAATGGGGCCATAATAATCGACACCCGAAATAATTTTATTCCCCCAATTCTTGGGTAGGAATATTCACAACCAAATCACTTTCTCAAAATCCAAAACATTTATAAATCCGATAATTGGATAAGTAAAATCACTTGACTGAACATAGAATAGCAGATGAGTATTTGCATAAACAGAATTATTTAATTCAGCGATATGTAAAATATTTATCTATTTTGAGCTGAGAATAGGGAAAGCAATACTTGCATCAAAAGATTTAAAATAAATATCACTTGAACAATAAGTGATATTAGGGATACTTGCCTTGGAGTTTTTTAGCAGTTAGTCACACTCGCAAAGATGCATCTATTCTGACATTCCGTCTCAAAACATCTCCGTCTTTCTTTTCAACACTTTACTGATATGCTGCTCCTGCGATTGCTAGAAACCAGACATCCAATACCATTCCATTTCACTCTTTATCCAATGTCTTGTCCTGATCAACTCGAATGATCCGCATCTATAATTAAAAGATACAACTTTAATCATCTAAATGATAATCACTCGACGAATTACGCGTCAAACCCTATCGTCTACCCATACGATAGCCCGCACATAAAGAAGACAGTCAAACACCAGAATCTTGGCCCACATACACATATATTTCACATAGCACATAAACACATAATCCACGTATCACATAATTGATATAACACCTAACTCAGTTCGTCAAAACATTCGACCCGGTATGTTTAAAACTGAAATCGGGTCAAAATATAATTTATCGATCAAAAATCGACTCAGAATGATTTGTAAAATAAGCGACCTTTCAAAATAAAAGAATTTGGGTCTCGAAAGTATTTTTATTGAAAGCATAATATTTTTCTGAGTCTAGAGGTGTTCGTTTTGTATTAAACGGACGAACGGTTGATTTAATATGAATCTTTGAACATTTTTCGGAATTAAAACGGTCTCCGACTCATTTTATAATTAAATAATAGGGCTCGAACACCCGAAAATAATTTTATAAGAATTATTGAGTCTGGAAAATAATTTAAAATAATATTCTAAAGCTCAAAACTATTTTTTGAAATTTTTAAATCAAAAATAAATAATTAAATCTAATTAAATAATTAATTAAAATTAATTAATAACTAACTAAATTAATTAATCAATTAATATTTAAATTAATTGACTAATTAAATAATTAATTATCAACTAAAATCAATTAATTAATTAATTAAGATTTATTATGGAATAAAAATAATTTTCAGAAAATAAATAATGAATTTTGAAATTAGAAAAATGAATTTTAGAAAGTAAAAACAGATTTTTTTGATTTATTTTTGAATAGAAATTTCAGAAACAGATTGTGGTTTTTGGAGTGCAGCAAAAATGAATCAAAGTCGGGTTAGATCCCGGGTCAGAAACCGGGTCGTGGATCAGCCAAGAAAGGCGAAGAACTCGCCGGAAACAATGGCGGAATCCGGCGACTTCCCGGTCGATTCCGGCAACCCGAGCCCTGGTAAAACACCGCCTTTGAGTCCAGATTTTCAAACCAACACGATCCCTATTGCTTCTACAACCCAGCAGATACCAGAATCACGTCGTAATCAACTCGGAATCTCTGTTCCGATCTAAACAACGAAGAATACGGCCATATTCCGGCCAACACCAAAACCTTAACCAAATTTAACGATTAAACTACCAAAATAATCCTCGTGACCTCCGGAACAACAATCAATCATCACAACCATCAAACAATCCCTTAAACTCAAAAACCGAATTTAACTAATAAAATTGGAAAATCGAAATTCTAAATTAATCAACCTCTGTTGATGATATAGGTACGAACATATAGCTATCATCAAGGGCTTCACAACGGTTAAAAATACTTGTGATTTGGTGTTCAATATCACCTTCAAATTTGGGTTTGATTCTCAGAACTTTTCAAGAACACCAAGAACACATTTTCAAATAATTTTCGGAAAATCAAACTTCAATTACTACATGATATTGAACTCTATTTTTGAAGTATAATATATGAAATTGACCAGAAAAACATGCTCTACAACATGGAATCATCAAAACACTCAAATAATCACGTCTGCAAAAATTCATATTTTATTCACTAAATAATTTGAATTAAAATAATTAAATAAGAAAAATATCTTGATTCCTGGGCAAAAAATGATGATTGATTCAGAAAGAAGATTTCGAGAGCTTCGTTTTGATATGCTGCACGCCCGAATCGGAGTTCGATAACGCCTTCGTTCGTACTATTGATTTTCAGGAACGTATCGGTTCTAGGGTTTTTCTCTGTATTTACTGTATTTTTCCTGGTTCCAAATGAATAAACGAAACAAATGAAATAAGAAATAGGCTATTTATATTTACAGAATATTGGTTCGTTCTGGATCATTTTGGATCGATAAATTAGTTGCTTAGCCGCTAAGTAACCGCAAAATGATCTAAAAATATATTACTTAGCCGCTAAGTAACTATAAAAATGATACAATTAATATCAGCATCGGATAATCATCAAAATCGGGCTTCTTATAAAACACTATATACAAAAATAATGTAAAAAACATCCCGTCTCCCGAGAATACGGGTTTTGTTGATTTATCGAAATGGTTATCGTATCGAAAATCTTGCGCCGGGCCGCGCATGGGTCAAACCGTAATCCGGATCGAAAAAGTTAAAACACGAAAAATGTCCGGAATTACCAGATTAGGTTAGGAAGGAGTTTTCGGAAGAGTTTCGGGTTGTAAAAACGCAAAAACAGTTGAAGTCAGATGATTCCCGACTTTATAAAACAGTTTTGTAATTATACAGAAAATAATTATTAAACACATAAATTATTATAAAAACATTAAATAATCCAAAAAATACTAGAAAAATATCACAATTATCTATATTTTATTCTGCACATATAAAAATTAAAATACTCAAAGAATATCACATATAAACACCCAAACATCAATTCCACTTATCATATAATTCACTAAGATTCACATAAAATCACATAAACAACTCCAAATAATAATACTACTAATATTTGAAAATATGGGATATTACAGCCGCCATGGAGCTTTTCCGGCGATTGGCATCTCGCCCAGAACGGGCTCAAACTCACAGGGAACAACCTACTAGCTTCCAGGAACTTGTTTCTGCAATCGGTTTTATCAACAACATGGCTAAATGGCAATAACGGTAACCCAAAAATCCCGCTGCCGTTGTCCTTATTTTTCCGGCCAACAACAACCAGCTATCGTATGTTAATTTTGTTTATACCATTCGATTGATTGCTCCATGATCTATTCATTCATGTAATCAATTTCAACAGATAACCCTCAACAAGGAATCGCCAAAATTCAATTAAGAACATTCAAACTAATTATAAACCCTAATTTCTAATTCCGAGAATCAAACACATATTTGAGCATGTTATTGAACTCCAAATTCAACATATGATATACCAAAATGATCAGGAAGAAAAGATCTACAAGATTCAAGCATCAAATCATAGAAACAACATCAAGAAAAAAAATAAATTTTAATCCAAAAATAATTCGAAAATAATAAAAATTTTAGAAAAATAACCTTTGATTCTACAGGTATATGGACCACAGATTCTGAAAGTACTCTTCAAGACCTTCGATTCAGTTACTTGAACTCCAGAATCGGATATCGCTAACACCTTCAAATCTAGGTTTGATTAGGAGGAACACTATGAATATACTATATTTTCTCTAAAAATTATATATTTAACTGACTACAAATGATTTTCTGTACAAAATAAAATACGGTAAAAGCTATTTATAATTACGGAATATTGTTACCCCGTTAGACCATACCGGATATAAAATATTACGTTTATTTGTGAAAGTAGATCCAAAACGATACCGGTTTTAGGATAATTATCCAAATCTATACATTTTATAACTGCGGTCTTGGTATCAGTACTTTAGTTATACGTACTATGAGAAGATAATATAATAGTTTAATCAAAAGATCCTATTTCTTAAAAATACGGGTTTATCGATTTACCGAAATGAAATTTGTATAGAAAATATTGCGCGGGGACCCGCACGGAGAAAACCGTACTCCGGATTGAAAAAGTCAAAACATGAAAAATGCTCGGAATATTGTAATTTGGTTAGGAAGGAGTTTTCGGAAGAGTTCCAGGTTGTAAAACGTAAAAATGGTTTAGTCGGTAGGTTCCCGATTATACAAAATAGTTTATAAATACTTAGAAATATAATTTATAAAATTCATAAATCATTTCTAAAACCATATAACAACATAAAATTAATAGAAAAATATCACAATTATCTATATTTTATTTTGAACATATAAAAAATAAAATACTCAAAATTATATCATATTTAAATATCCAAACACAGATACCACTTCACAGATAATTTAACAAAAATTTATATAATAATCACATAATATTTATTTATTATCAAAAATATTTACACATCATATCCCGGTTATTACAAATATAATTCTCTCATTAATGCAAAAGTATGGTGCCTTATTATTGTCAAAACTTTCTAACGAGCCTATCATTCAAACATCCTTTGACGGTGCTCAATCATATCGTAAGAATCATTATTCTCTTGTTGCTTCTAAAGCTCAACACTCATAATTATAAGCATGAGACATGAAACATCAGTTGCATAATCAATTTGCTTATGATAAGCATTTTGTTCAGCACATCTTTCATTCTCAGCTAGAAGAAATAAGAAAGAGGTTTGAGTGACATCCTTGAACCTGTGGACAATCCTCAAGTTCCCATGTCAATTGAGGAAATTATTTCATGTAAGCTTGTCCTTCTTAAGGACTATTACACAGAGAAGTTATTTGTGTTATTTATCATTTGATATCTACAATATTAAAGTGCATAAAATGACTTAGTCTATAAATGATCATTAAATTATGTTCAAGTGATTATTCATATATATATACAATATATATCTCCCACTATTTTTATCAAATCAATAGCCCTAATTATTAATTCGGAAAGAATATCTTCTATATCCTTTCTAGTGAGCCATGATCCATATTTCATCATGCGTTAGGTCAGTTTTGGGTTTTCTCCTAAAACATGATTATTTAGGTAGACAACATTTTTCAATTATATCAACTATATAACTCTTGGATAGCTTGGTGGAACAACATATGTTCATATTTATCTAATAAATCTCGCCTAACTCTATGCCTCTAAGTTCACAATCCTATTGTGGTAACTTAGTTAACTCAAACCCAATATTCAAAAGTATCAATATAGTTCAACACATCTCCCACGATAGATGGGAGTACTTCGCTTTCGCGAACCCACTCCTTATCGATCTAGGGTTAACGCATTAGAATTATTGGAAGGCATCCGATCAACTTAATATTAACTTTAGGGTTTTATTAATTTTAAAACAATAATGATCCCATCATAAAGAGATTCCCAATTTTTCCTTGAATAAAATACTTCAAATAAATATTCGTCAATGGTTTGATTTCCAGGTAGTGAGGAATCACAACGGTCTCGCTTAAAACCCACAACCTTACAAGTTCAAAGAACTCGCTTTTGACAAAATCGCCCCATGTCAGAAATAAAGAAAATTTGTATTTTATTTCGTGTTCCATAAACACGAGAATCTCATAAACGTTTGTTCATTTTAAAATCTTGAGTTGTTACAGATTTTATCTTGTTTAGCAAGCATGACATGAGTGTCGTATCTAATACATACATCCTTAATCTAATTAAGCATGCATCTTTATAAACTACTCTACACATACATTCATCATATGCGCATATAT
Organism: Apium graveolens; assembly: GCF_009905375.1. NCBI lineage: Eukaryota > Viridiplantae > Streptophyta > Magnoliopsida > Apiales > Apiaceae > Apium > Apium graveolens. The sequence goes on from NC_133655.1 coordinate 118,578,979, forward strand.
ATGTAAAGTGCAATAAATAAACGTGTTCGGTTATGGCTTTATCCTATGTGATCGTCATCAAGCTAATGACAAAGATCTAGGTCAATCTAAGGTGAAAAATAAATACAAGCTAACTATGACATTTCTTCTTTCTTGTATTGCTTCCTTGGATGGCCTCCATATAGGATTACCCTTGATCTTCAAATATTCATGTCTTCATGTACATTACAAGAATGAAATACAAAAATAATCTAATGAACTTACAAGAAGAACTCGAGTTACATTCGAGATTTAAAAATTAAAAGATAAAATGACATGCAACTTGCAAGCCGTATTTAGAAAAAAAACAAAACCATTAACCTAAGATCATAAGCCATAACCATACACCATGCTCATTTAACACATAAGAACATGTTAAAACACATTATATGATCTTAATATATCATACCCATCACGATCTAATCATAAAAACAAAATATGGAAAAAATCAGAATCAAATTCTGAAAACATTAAATCACTGATTACAGGGTTTTAACGACGTCAAACGCGTTACAGATCAGTCGATGATAGCTTTAGCTATCAGTTTCGTTCAGACGCTTGATTCCATATAAAATAGCGTATATGTTTTGCCAAAATCGGACATTAGACCCAGATTTCAGCAAATCCACTGCATCCGATTCAGAATTGTATCAAATACGATTCATATAATAAGAACAAACATAAAATATGTATATATCAGTATATATACAGATTATATAATCATCATATGATTATACAACTCTCATGAATATCATATATTCAAAACATATACATACATACACATATATAAATATAACAACATGTAAAACATACAAAATTGCATACATAACAGTCATGGAATACTGTTTACATGTTATCATCATAAAACCAGTAAACACATAAATGAATTAAACACTTTTTGCAAGTAGCTCTGATGCCATTGAAGGGTTTCAAGCACATAAACGCAACGGAAACAATAATTAAAAATGTGAAAAATCAGAATTTTCGAAACCCATCGCAGGATCCATGCGAAAAATAGATATTTAATCCATCCAAAGCATGTTCAATCACCACGCATCCCTCTCTCGCGATGACATCCCTCTCTCGCGATCTACGCTCTATCGGTATCCACACGAATGCTTGAACGCAAGGATTGAATGTGTACTAGCACAAACTCGTTTCTTCTTGCTCTATCCATCTTCTCCCTTGGTGGCTAGGGTTTTAGTAAAAGTCCTGCGCACAAAATAAGTCATACAAGAGATATTATATAGAGAGTATAATAAGAATTATAACTCTTAACTAATTAGGAGTTGTTATTAATTCGAAATTCCTATTTATATTATAATTTTAGTCTCACTTAATTATTTAACAAATAAATTTCATAATTAATATTAGTAAATTCGAATATCATTATTTATCTAATTAATTATGTCAAAATTAATTAATATTATTAATAATTTAAATTACTTTAATTTAATTTAAATCCAATATAAATTAAATAATCCTTCAAGCATTCTTTGTGTGTGACCCTAAAGGTTATTATTACGTTGGCAACGAATTTTAAATCTAATTTAACATCGTAAACAATGAGCGGCATCTAGTAATACATCATTGCTACCCAAGTAATAATAATTAAATCGTTGATCGATTAAACCTTTCATGAATAATGTACAATGTAATATAATCCCTTTAACCAAATATTATAGATTAAACTAGAGGCATGTAATGTGTCATACTCATCATAGTTTAATCCAAGTTTCCTTGATCAATGAGTAGACTATCATATCAAATTAACATTTGAGCGTGGCCACGCATTTCATAGTCTAGCTCACACAAGAGGCCAATAATATCACTCCTAAAATAGTAAGGTTAAATCCCATCTAGATCATTCATATTTCTCATACAATTCATAATATACCCAATGTCCACTTTTATCATTACCCGGTCAAGGATAACTTTTAATGGAATCAATGTATATTAATTCTCATATAGAAATATAATGACTTCAGGTCTAAAGACCATTACATCATTATCACTTTGAGAATTACTTATGACACAACAGATATGTAGAATCTCACATCGGGTCTGTCCAGCACCATGTACATTTACATATGCCTGTGTTTTTTGACTTTAGTATCACTATACCTATGATCAATGAGATGTGATCATCAGTCAACAAACACACCAGTCTCAATGCATTATTATTGTCCCTTAATAATAATATTCGACTAGGGACCTTTAGGAATATTGATACTATTCTCATAATCTCATTTCTAAGTCACGTACTTAGAGATATAGAATTCATATCATATTCCCAGGACATTTATTAATCTAACATTTATATCGCAGTAAATTAAGAATTAATAAATTATAAAGGAATAATCGATAGAAAATAAACATTAATAATCCAAATTTCTTAAACTAAAACATCATAGTGTTGTCTATAGGGCACAAACACTAACATTAAATTCCTAAATACTTTGATATAGATGCAATACTCAATGGATCAAAGTATATGGAACTTTGAATATTTTTCTAAGATTGCAAACAAGACAATGTTGGTAAATGTTGCTTTCTTTATCGAACCAATATTGTTTGAGATATTACAGTTGTTAGGAGTTAACAATTGTATAGTATATAAAATTGAATGCTAATGTCTATTTGATAGATAATTGGTATTTAATTCATTGATATCTTATTCTAATATATTTGAATTATGATGTTAGACAATTCCATGTCAAATCAGTTTCATGATTTAAATTATATTAAAATAAGGTACAACATAATTATTAGTATCTAAAATACTTGACAAGTATCATTCAATGATATATTGTTAATATTTTATTGTAGATAATTGTGAGATTTTAAGTTCTAGTGAATTTATATGTTTTGCTATATCTGAAAGATTTACTATAATTTGAAATTAGCAGCATAATCATTCTTATTAAGTTTATTTATCAATAAACAATTTTGTTGATTATAATTTTATAAAGATAGATTATGGAGCTTTTAACATGAATGAGAATTGCTTAGACATTACCATAAGTGATCAATGCTTTTACAAAACTCATTCATATTAAAAGATAAGATCTTTCTTTCTCTTCTTAATACTGCTAGGTCATCAATCTGTGCCTTATTAAATCATATATCTTTTTAGGCATAAAAATAGACTTGTGCACTCGAACAGTTTTAGGAGAAAATCAAAATTTTTTCTACTTTAGTGATTGGTTATTTCATTAAAATCTTTTGAAATCACTATTGTACATCATTTCTCTTAAAAGATTAAATGCATAATTTTCATTCATTATAGATCTTAAGTGTATTTTATCTCTATATCGCCATATGTTCTGTGATACAGGTTCAGCCTCCAATGGCCTTTTTCATTGATAGTCATGAGGTTGAAAACCCACAACTTCTATCCCAGACTATAAAGACAAACACCGAAACAGAACCAACCAACACTCTCTTACCCCTAAAATGAAGTATGAATGAGCGTGAGGGAGAAAGTGCCTTAGTGCATCACATAAGGAAGGTTCTGAAGTCAACCCAGCAGCTTTGTCTCCTATAAAGATGAGTAGTATTTAAACCGAGGCAACTGCTAGCCCCCATACATCTTCTCCAAAGATGTAATGGCTGAAAAGGCACAAAAATAGTTACTAGATTCATCCTCTCAATAGGGTGCGTCTATTGAAATTCGCCTATCGGCCAGGGTATCCGATGTAGCATCACCACCTCAAACATAAACAATTCCTGATGCACAAGGAGAGGTTACACAAAAAGGAAGAGTTGACGAAAACAAGAGTTTCGACCATTTTACGTTCAGATTCGATTGTTCAAGGTTCTTTAATGGACCAATTATCTTTACAAGTGTGAGGAGAGGATACTGATCCAATAGCCATATGTCAATGGTCAGTGTCTACCTCCCCAGGACTAATAAACCTAGATACATCTGCGGATAGTGGATCTGACATAGGTGCAGATCGGTAACTTGTTGACAATGATTCAGATATTATATGATGAGTCACAAGGAAATGTCTTCATAGACATTAAAAGGGAACTTTGATCTTTATGCTAAATTCTTTGGATCATTGTTTACCTTCCCAGAGTTCAAATCTAGAAACCTCAAAGGGAAACTAGAAACTTGTAGATTATAATTCAGATTCATCTGACGAGTCTAACGAGGATGGGGATTTGCGAACTCCCATTGCACCACATGTGACCTCCTTAAGGATGGATAAGGTGATTTTCCTTGCAGGTACAACTAGATTTTGGATATATGAGAGGAGTGATACACTTGTGAGAATGAGTATAAACACGAGTGGAGAGAAGAGTGAAACACTTGTGAGGTACACGAAACAGAATCACACACTCACAGTGAGGAAGAAAGAGAAACACCATATCCCATTCCCTATCCCTAAACATGGGTCTTGATACTTCGGGTCTCGAATCTGTATATGATTGGAACCTAACTCTTAGGGACCTAACATTTACATATTAGATTAGAATACTTCCGGACCTAACAAGTTGGGAGCTAATAATTGGTAACAAGCATCTTTCATTTCAGTTACACAAGAAATCTGGAAATGCAGTATTTGATCCAGAAAACCAGTAGCATTATTTACAAGTCATGGTACTTAACTTTTTCACGTTATTAGTTGAGTTATCCTCTCTATTTAATATGTTTGTTAGGTTTAAAAATCAAATAGGGGAGATTATTGGTGAGACTGCGTAGCTGTATTAACAGTTACGTGATAACTCAACATGAGAACAACACTAGAATATGATAGGTTAATAATACTATGACTACACAAGAAATCATAAGAAATGAAGACAAGGCAAATCCAAAGAATCAAAGGATTAGAAGAAAGCTTGAAGTCTGTTTACAGGTCACTAAAAGAAGTTCATTAATATGATCATGCCTCAGTGAAGAATAAAGATTAAAGACTTTCAGGCTTTCAGAAATGATAAAGATTCAGTGTATAAGTTCTACCAGAAGATTTCAGTGTATTAGCTTTGATTGAAGATACATATTGTATGAAGCATATGAATCTGAAGAATTGAAGACAGGGTTTAGACAGAGGTTAAAGAAGACAGCTACAGCCTTGAAGTTATTCTCACTGACAGGAGTTCATTTATATGTTCAAGCATCAGTGAAAAACAGTGAATGAAGTATTCAAGATTGTAGTAGCAATGAAGACGTTGTCTAAAGTACCAGAAAGGATTACAGTGAAAGTACATTTGTTTATTGACAGTCAGTGTCCGAAGCGATAAAGTTGTTGCAAGCTTAGCAATGTAATCAAGGCTATAATACGAAGACCTGAATCGGGGTTAGTAGTCTGTGAACCAGACCAGTTGCACTAGGCGTCAACAGCTCGTGAAAGGAATCTGGGTATTACTTTTAGAAGAATTGTTAAGTTAAGGAACGTACTTGGATTGAATGTTTATCTGTTAAAATACGAGAAGAGGTGCGCGGGGTATACAACTAAGTGGCTCGAAGGATTGGCGAAGCTCAAAGTTTAATTGATAAATTAAATAAATTTATTTAGTGGACTTTAATATAATTTATTTAATAAACTTAAAATGATTTATTTTATAAACTTTAAATAAGTTTATTTTATAAATCTAAATTAGTTTATTTATATAAGTTATATTTAAGTTTATTTTATAAATTAAATTTAGTTACAACTTAAACTTAAATAAATAGAAAAAGAAAATCAAAAGAAAAGAAAAACAAAAACAAAAAAAAAAGAAAGAAAACAAAACAAAAAGAAAATACAAAAAGAAAAAAATAAAAAGAAAATAAAAAGAAAATGAAAAGAAAATGAAAAGAAAAAGAAAACAAAAAACAAAAAGAGAAAAAGGAAAAAGAAAAACAAAGAAAACAAAAAGGAAATCAAGGAACGGAACATGTGCTTGTAATGTTTGTGTTTTACAAGTCGCAAGTTAGCTTCCAAGTCGTAGGTTAGGAATAAATAAAGAAACCATACCCTCCAGTCGCCAGTTGGTTTTACTAGTCACGGGTTATACTTCTACTGGTTGCAGTTTAGCAGGTCCAAGCTCCTTAGTCACAACTTTATTGATACAATAAATTAAATTGCATGGTTCGGTTTTAGCCACATATTTTTAATTGATATAAGTCTACACTCAAGCAGCATATCAAAGTAGTTCTGTTTATCTTCTTCTCCAACTAGAGAGCTGATAAAATAGAAGCAAAGATTTTTAGAGAAGCTCAAGCAAATTGTATGTAATAACCCCAAAATTTTCAACTTTTTGTAACCCTTGTGAATAGTGTTTTAGCTGAATGAGAAAACTTTTCACGCCACACTATGTAGGGGTTCTGTTATGGATATTCTGGGATATTATTAGTACTCTATGAAGTATATAAATGTATGTAAAGATCGTCAGAATCCAATTCCGAACACTTTGGTTTTTCCCGAAAATCCACAAGATACGGAGAGAATTGAGTATAAGGTAACAGGATAAAAAAGGATTTAAATTAAAGGATTATAATAGAGGATCATAAAAAGGAATATAATGTATTGAGAAAGGTTAAGGGAACCTAGGTAAAAAGATCCCGGGTATGATCCTTCAAACGATAAATGAGAACGAAAGTTAAGCGAACCGTATAACAGATCAGCGGTCATTAGGCAAACGATTAGGAAGTTAATCAAAGGGATTAGTGGGAATGATGTCATCCAACCAATAGAAAGAGGACAAGGAAGGGAGGACGACATTATGAGGATGACATAGGCATGACATGGGAAGGAAGGAGGTGTGGTGGCTTTGTAACCACACAAATTCAAGGGCAAAAAGGTAATTGACTAAAGCAAGCACAAAAACCAAGCAACCAAGCCAAGCAAAAATCATTTCATCAAAAATCAAAAAGCAACCAAGGCTTTGTTCTTGAAGCTCTCGGCTTTTTACTATTCATAAGGCAAGAATTTTCAAAAATTCAAGATCCAAGCTTCCTAAATTGGTGAGTAAATTCCCTAATCATCTTCATGCTTAGTTAGGGCTATACCATGAGTTTAAGCCATCAATTCCTTCTCAATCTTCTTCATTTAATCAAAGAAGAAGACTATGAATAGTGTTTTCAAGTTTTTTTAACTTGAAGTTTTATTGTTTTTCTTGAAGTCCAAGCTTTCCTAAGACTTCTCAAAGCTTCTTAAGGCTTCCTAGCTCATCCCACCACTTCAAGGAAGGTATACCATCTCCAAACCCTAGATTCCTATATATTATAAGATGATTTTTATTAGTAGGATGATATTGTAGCTTGTTGTTGTGATTTAGAGTTTGGGATTTGGAATGGTAGTGAAATGGAATGGTAAATGTTGTGGTTTTGATTAAAAGAACTTAAGTATGATTAAAGTTAAGTTTAGGCATAAGTATGATGATTAAATTGAATTGGTTGGGGTTGTTATGATGTGATGAGGATGGATGTTGGTTGTATGTTGGATTTGAGGTTGGTTTGTGGTTGGTTTTGAATGGTTAAAATTGGGAAATCGCGTAAACATAGCCGTCGTAACGTCTGATTTTCTTTGGACTGTTTTTGTGCATAGCATTAGGACCCGAGAACCCCCTGCTAGATTATGACCACTGCCATGTTTATATAGCTCATGTTACGAGCTTCGTTTTGATATGTAGTTCGTTCGATTCCGATGCACGGTTTAGGAGAAACGACCGTTTCAAGTAACGGCGTTTCGCGAACGAAACTTTTTCCCTCGCCTTACTTTGAAACATAGGTTAAAGACCAAAAAGGGTTAATTAATGTATGAAACATTTATGGTAAGTGTGTTAGGCAGTTGGTAAGACACTCGCGAAGGAATCGCTTTAAAACTCGTAAATGTTAAATTATTAAAAATGGTGGAGCCGAGGGTACCCGAGTGACTTAAGCAAATCAGTGAGCGCAAAACGAGCGTTAGAGTCTGAGTTGGTTAGAGTATAGATGTACAAGTGACTTTGGTTTAATTCCAACTTACTTGTTGTTTATAGGTTACCAGACTCGTCCCGAGCCATTCGTAACCCCCAGTCGCTCAGGCAAGTTTTCTACCCGTTATACTGTTGTTGTGATGTAAATATATGTATATGCATTATCTTGTGATATTGCATGATTGTTATTAGCAAATTTTGCGATATATTGGAGCATGCTAATATGGTACATATGCATGTCTGTTTCGTAATCTGGTTATCTATCTGTTGATTTCAATGCTTATAGTTGCATAATACCTATGCTAGAAATAAGCAAGTAGTTGCGTATACCCTTAGTATAGGGGATAAAAGGTGAACATATTTCTAAACCGGGAGTCGATGTTCCCGAGTATATTATATATATATATATTTATATATATATATATATGGATATAGTTTTTAAAACTATTAATCGAATAAGGTTTATTCGATAACTTTAACTTTATTTTATTATTGAATATTATTTCGAATATTATTCGAAGGCGTATGACTCCTTTATATTATTTATTGGATATTACTTGGACATTCATTTGAGGATGTATGACTCCTTTATTTTATTTAATGAATATTATTTATAATATTCATTCGAGGTATTATGACTCAGCTTATTTCATTTACTGAATATTATTTGAATATTCATTTGAGGATCTATGACTCCGATTATTTGCTGAGATATATTCTTTATTTTATTAAAGAATAAGGTGTCGATAATCAAACTTATTTTTGATTATTCAAATAAAGATATTACTTTCGTATAAGTATATCTTTGATTATTTGCTATTCATTTCAAGTATAAGTTTTAATACTTCTACTTCAATTATTTTATAAAGATTATTTTTTTATGGGAATATTATTTAAATAATAATATTCAGACATTTTCTAAATATTCTGGGGACTGATTTACTTCATTAAATCAGTTTTACTCCAAACACTCTTTAAAGTGTTTTCGAGTCTTTAAAATGATTTTCAAAAGTTAGAGCGGATCCCAAAACTATTTTTATATTTAAGATCTTCCTTTTAAAAAGGGGATTTAAATACTCGCTCAAAACCTGGGGGATCCGGCTCAGTGGTGTGTTTTATATTCGCAACAAGGTTGCTGTCTTGGTAAAAGAGTTTTTGATTACTTACCCAATATTCGGGAAGTAAAATTCTTGGAACAAGTTAATCCATTAACAGGCATCGCCTGGGAAATATCGGTGAGTTTTCCTTTCCAACTAGGTACGACTTCTTGGTGGAGCCGTATCAACAAGTTTCTACTTGGGGAAAGGGGGAAACGAGCTTTACGTTTCAGAGTCATGGATTTCATCTGAACTAGGAGTGGCGTAAGTGGCCGAGTAGCGCCGGCCCAGCCTTATTATATTGGCCCAAATGGCCTGGAAGTTCCGCTAAGGCGGTCCATTCCTTAGGAGTTCAGTGTTCGGTTGACAAGTAAATCCGACAGGTTCTCCTCTACATGTAGAAAATGGTGGGGTTGCACTACTACGACTGATCATCGTAAGTGGTCTTCCTGGCGCGGCAAACTCCCGTAATGAGTTCATCATCCAATTGGATATTTCTGCAACACTACCCAGAGCACTTCGATAGAAAGGCTACGGTTGGGCGATTATTGAGTGTTGGCAGGGTCAAGTTTTCAAAATGATGTTCACATCAAATGAAGTATCTCATAACTTCATTTTATTTTGATGATATTTTAAAGGTTGAATCTGTTCAAGTATTATCTTGTAGTCTCATCTATGTGATGGACTTTTGAAGCTAATTTATAACTTGAACGGTGGTAGTTCAAGTAGTATTTGGGAAAGATATAAGTATATTGGGGTATCTTGTAACTTCATCTTTTAAACTTATATCTAATTAATAATTGTCTTATGAATGACAAAGATTTTCAGAAAAACGTTGAGACAAGGTTAGATATATGAGATCACCTTGCAACGATATTTTTTATACAGTTATACACTGGGACTTTGTGCATATTATGCATGGAAGAGGACTTCCAATATTTTGAAAAGTATATATGTATATATACTGAATATTTTGCGACTTCATCGCATTAAGATATCAAACTTGGTTCATTTCTTTTGACCAAGACTTTCATGAGTATTATGAGTAGGCTCATATATTGTTAATCATTATACATATTATTTTGGTGGGCTTGCTGCTCACCCTTGCTTTCTTCTTTCATCACACAACATCAGATAGATAAGATGAACAGGACCAAGCTCCCAATTTGCAAGCGGATAGGAAACGTTCCGCAGCTTTCCGGAAGCGTTCAGGCCGCTGTAGCTGAGGTAGAAATTACCAATAGGTTAAGTTTTCAACTAGTAATGTACTAGACTTATGTATATTATGAATTGTAATAATGGCAAAGAAATGTAAATTTATTCAGAAACCTTTTTAAGGTGTATTGACTTAATTGTGGAATAAAATGACTTGTGATTATTTTTTGGATATTCATCTCTGAGACTATAACTTGTGGTGTGTGTGTGTATATTGCGGGGTCACAGTAAAGAATAGTTGATTGTTTAATAAGATTGGGTGTTGTTAAGGGAAGTGGAACTCGTGACGACCCGGATCCCCGACCCCGGATCTGGGGGTGTTACAGAAATGGTATCAGAGCTAAGCGTTATAAACCTCAGAGATGATGGGACGTTAAGATAATAAGTTCACTAAGATAATAAGAACTCTTGCCAAGTTCATAGTCGGGCTACCTAACGTAGCACTGACAGATAAAACCCTTACGGGAACCCTTATAAGTATCGTGATAGTAACGTAGTTCGTTCTCGTATAGGGCAGCGGAGCACCGAACCTTGAGGTTCAGGAGCATCAACATGAGGATGTTTTATTACAAGTTGGAGATCAAATTGTGAATCCGATGGAGTACCCTAATGAGGGACCGGATGAGGTTCAGATAGAGAATGTTGCGGTTGAGGATGTTATTCCAGAAAGGATTGTGGCTGAGGAGGATCTCATGGAGGATCCTGATGAGAATGAAGAGAGGATCGCTGAGGAACTGATGACCATAGCCAGGGCGACTACCAGAGCAAGAATGGCCGCGAGGGTGGCCCTAGAGGATGAAGAGTTACCAAGGGCACAAAGGTTAATGAGGGCAGAAGGAGTGGGGCCTTCCACGACCCCAATTATACAAGTATCAGACCCTCTTCCAGAGGCTCCTGTAGACATCCATGAGGTTCCACCAATTCCTGTCCCATCCCCTGTACAGAGCCCAGCACATACTGAGGAAATGCCACCTTTATCCCCTGAACCATTGTCACCTGATACCGTGCTTGGTTATCCCTTTGGATCTCCTGGGTCTGCACCACCCGCACCCCATGGACTGCTAGATGCTACCACTCAGGCTTCTCTTATCGCCAATTATTATATGACTTTGGGTGGCCTGTCTGAGGCCCGTAATGTTAGGAGTGATCTGTTGGATCGACTTACTGCACAAAGGATTGAGGGCGGGATACTTCCGGCAGGATTAGCGTATAGCATGGAAAGGATTGAGGCTACCACCCGTGTTACAGCTAGAGGCCATCTTGAGGGTCAGGTCGATCCGGCTCTACTTGCGACTATCTTAGACCTCATCACCTCTGTGATGGAGCAGGTTAGGGATGTCGTGCGTGCTCGCATCTCTTAATCCATGGTAGTGTGTAGAGCCAGAGCAATCAAACAAGGGTTTCATGTAGCATCGCTTTTGGAGGATTAGCCTAAGTGATGAATGATTAGTTTTAATGATGAGATGACTATCTACGGTAGTACTTTTGGGATAGGAGCGATAAGTTCAAATGATGTAACCCTCTGTAATATGTTCAGTTGTTGTTCCCTCGAACAAATGGTTATGTATATATTCGTTAATTTCAGTTCAGGTCAATTTGTTTGTGATAAATCACATTGTTAATTGCTCTATTAACACTTAAGAGAGTGTCATGAAGTTTATCGAACTTAAGAATTCATGATTTACAATCGTGCAAGGACTAAACGAAGGGGAAGACTTAAGCAAAGTAAGTAAGACAAATATCCGGAGATTCTCAAAATTTGAAGGGATGTTTGAAATCAATGCTTATATTGTGATTGATTTGTGAAATAATGATAAGAGAAAGGAAAATAAAAAGAAACTGAAGTGGAAAGGAATATAAATGCAGTAGAGTTTGAGGAATGATAAGGGAGTTGGGTATGAGGAAACCCTAAAGACTCATAGCAATAGAAATAGAAAAGTATGTAATCGTCAGGATGATGATCCACCATGAGTTAAAATTGATGGTTGAAGGCATAAGAGATACATATATTGTACCCCCTTTAAGTTGGGAGGATTCGAGGAAACCTTGAGATAGTTCGAAGGATAAATATTGAGACACGGATAGACTGAGGAGACAAGAAAGTAAGAAATCAGGAAAAATTGGATGAAGGAAGTGACCTTCAATAATGTGAAATGTAAGACCGGTGGCTCGATACCCAGAAAGGGAGACGCCAGGTATGGGAGGTATCCCAACATTGAGGTGACTGTTGAGATAAACAACAAAAGTAAATAAGGAATTATTAAGAAGAAGTTCACGTTGAACATGACCAATATCTTCCAGAACATCCATGTTATCATTACCAAATCAGAAAAGAAAAGCGGATGACCATTGTTATCTTTTGGAGGCCATATGGATTGACCTCAATTTGAATAAGGATGCTATTATGAAGTTAGGTATAGACTATCGAGGTGGGAATGATGAATAAGATAATCTATCAAGGATATATGACTTGATTTATCCATGGAAGGACGCAGGTACCTTTTAAAGGGGGAATTAAGGATAGAACATTGGTAACTTAAAATGAATCCTAGGGGACTGCATAAAGGTTGGCATGTCACCCTTAATAGGGACAGTATGAGTTTTGACAGTATGATTGGGAAAGGGTTAAGGTAACAACAACCTTTAAGAATCAGTGGAGAAATTTTTCAGAAGAATATAGACAATGGTTCTAGTATTAGTAAATGGTATTGTGATATGCCCTGTATCTAGGGAATACAGGAGGAACGATTGAAGGATAACCTTAGAGGTTTTACAAGGAAAAAGGTAATATTCAAAATTCTCAAGAATAGAAATGTTGATAAAGGAAATATGACGTAATTATAATGTTGTTAAGTGAGGCACGTGCTAAACCACGAGAAAGTATGGATCGAACCAGTAATGGTCGAAATTGTTCAGGGCAATTAGGACTTAAGATAAAAGATGTTCTAATTATGATTGAGCGTCAGTCATGACAGTGATTAACCTCTAAAGACTGAGGCAATAACTTATGGAAAAATGGTGATTTTTTTTTTTACTCATCAGATTTTAAGGAAAACATCTTCACATAAGCTGTGATTGAAATAAGGTAGAAAATATATTTGGAGGTGGTTAAAATGACATTGACTGTAAGGAAATTTTACTATCAGGAAAGGCTAAAGAGGTGGCCGACACTTTAAAGGTAAGAGGATAATTATAGGCGCTTGTGCCAAAAGAATACAGTGATGATGGTTAAAACTGTGAAGGTTATATTATGGTTTGGAAGATTGACATTCCTCCTGATGACTGTGCAATACCCAACCGTAATAGTAGTTGGTAAAGGTTTAATTCGTGTAATCGCCATGAACGGGCTATCTATCTTATAAGGTCCTATCTTGAGATAAGCCAGAACCATGTTTCAAAAAGGACTAGATGAACCCTTGAGTTAATTCTTCTATTTAGGGCGTATGATTAAGAATGGTATTAACCTACTATCGTTGCTTCGATTGAAACTCTTCTGCACTTTTATTTGCTTCATGTCATGTATGTATGTCAGGATCAGGAGTGTTCTTCATGAATCAGGAGTGGTGATTATGTTACCTCCTTAGAATGATTTGATACGACATGGATAGACTCCGTATGGTTAGCTATTAAGACTTCATGGAAAATGAATGACTACAGTAGGTCAGTGGTGGACCATAGTAAGGCAGCAATGATTCTGTGAGTAATGAGCTGATTACAACCGTGAGAGTTGTATTGGAATGGGTGTTGAGATTGAGTACCACTAATCGGGTCGTGGTAGTGTATAAGTTATCATTGATAGACTAATTAAGTAGAGTATCTACCTAGTGAATAATTATTCTTTCTTATCAATAGAGAGTCGTATTATTATACGAGGAAGGTTGCGGTGCAAGCATAGAATTCTAGTAACGATGATGTATAGAATGAGATCCCAGATTCGATTTTCGATGTCGAGGGAGTTTCAAAGGTGATTATGTATAAGCTCAAGGAAGAGTGTGGGTCCATAGAATGATGGACGGGATAGCGAAAATATTTAGGCATGGGAAATACGAGGCTATAATGCTTGATGCTTATATAAATACGTATATGTTTTGTTCTCCTATGACAAACCTCTATAGTTCAGAGGTAGGTTCCAAGCCAGATATTTTGTGGCAGTATATTTTTTTCATATATACAATTCTCTTCAGTTCGTTCTTTTCTCTTCTTTTCATTTCATGTAAGCTGAGAAGAACAACCCTTCCAAAAGGGGAGGTATTGCCGAATGACTATCTATCTGTGTGATAGAAGCCGAGTAGGATACCAGCTATTGTTTAATTGCTTGTCAAGTACTAAAGGCTGGCCACCTTCTGTACTAACTATGCAATATAACAAGTGTTCATGATCATAGTGATCTCTCAACAAATTCCTTTACTTCTATTTGATTGATCAAATTTTGGAAAATAGAAACAACTGAAAAAGGAGTAATAAAGTGGTGGTAGTATGCGGAATGGGAACACATTCGTGATACTAAGGTTGACGTGGTTATTAAAAGGTTATAGAACGCTAACGAGCAAAAGTATAACCAGTATAATATTAGGAACGGAAGGTAGTAGCGATTACGAACTGGAAAAGAATGGGTATTGAGAAGCAGAAGCTCTAATGCTAAAAGCAATAACGAGAGTCTGTGCAATAGACTTGAAAGAATTTGGAATGATCACTTAATTCGAATTGAGTTATCTTACGACAATAGATCATATGTCATTATCGAGATGTCGCCTTATGAGATCCTTGAGGGAAGACAATGTCGATCTCCCTTATGTTAGGATGAAGTTGTAGAGCGCAAGATGCTCGGACCCGCAGTAGTCCAAAGGACCAAGGATATGATAGATCTAATCAGAGGACGGCTGGTAGTAGCCCAAGATGGACATGATAAGTATGTTGATTTGACACGAAAGGATAAAGAGTATGAAATAGGGGACCTAGTAATGATATAGGTATCCCTTGGAAAGGATCGATGAGGTTCGGAAAGAAAGGAAAGCTAAGTCTACAATTTGTTGGACCCTTGGATATATTAAGACGTTTGGGAAGTTAGCTTACGAGCTAGCCCTACCCCCTAATTTGCAACAAGTTCATAATGTGTTCCATGTGTCAATGCTAAGGAGGTATCATCGGGATGCCAGGCACATAGTGGAGTACGAGCAGGTGGATATGCAGCCAGATCTAACTTACGTGGAGAAGCCAGTAAGGATTATGGATAAGAAGGAGCAGGTGCTTCGGAACAAAGTGATCAAGCTAGTCCGAGTACTATGGCAGAATCATAATGTGGAAGAATCAACTTGGGAACTAGAGAGCACAATGCTAGAAAAGTACCCCCATTTGTTTTCTGTTTGATTCCGGGACGAAATCCTTTTAAGGAGGGGAGACTGTAATAACCCCAAAATTTTCAACTTTTTGTAACCCTTGTGAATAGTGTTTTAGCTGAATGAGAAAACTTTTCACACCACACTATGTAGGGGTTCTGTTATGGATATTCTGGGATATTATTAGTACTCTATGAAGTATATAAGTGTATGTAAAGATCGTCAGAATCCAATTCCGAACACTTTGGTTTTTCCCGGAAATCCACAAGATACGGAGAGAATTGAGTATAAGGTAACAGGATAAAAAAGGATTTAAATTAAAGGATTATAATAGAGGATCATAAAAAGGAATATAATGTATTGAGAAAGGTTAAGGGAACCTAGGTAAAAAGATCCCGGGTATGATCCTTCAAACGATAAACGAGAACGAAAGTTAAGCGAACCGTATAACAGATCAGCGGTCATTAGGCAAATGATTAGGAAGTTAATCAAAGGGATTAGTGGGAATGATGTCATCCAACCAATAGAAAGAGGACAAGGAAGGGAGGATGACATCATGAGGATGACATAGGCATGACATGGGAAGGAAGGAGGTGTGGTGGCTTTGTAACCACACAAATTCAAGGGCAAAAAGGTAATTGACTAAAGCAAGCACAAAAACCAAGCAACCAAGCCAAGCAAAAATCATTTCATCAAAAATCAAAAAGCAACCAAGGCTTTGTTCTTGAAGCTCTCGGCTTTTTACTATTCATAAGGCAAGAATTTTCAAAAATTCAAGATCCAAGCTTCCTAAATTGGTGAGTAAATTCCCTAATCATCTTCATGCTTAGTTAGGGCTATACCATGAGTTTAAGCCATCAATTCCTTCTCAATCTTCTTCATTTAATCAAAGAAGAAGACTATGAATAGTGTTTTCAAGTTTTTTTAACTTGAAGTTTTATTGTTTTTCTTGAAGATCCAAGCTTTCCTAAGACTTCTCAAAGCTTCTTAAGGCTTCCTAGCTCATCCCACCACTTCAAGGAAGGTATACCATCTCCAAACCCTAGATTCCTATATATTATAAGATGATTTTTATTAGTAGGATGATATTGTAGCTTGTTGTTGTGATTTAGAGTTTGGGATTTGGAATGGTAGTGAAATGGAATGGTAAATGTTGTGGTTTTGATTAAAAGAACTTAAGTATGATTAAAGTTAAGTTTAGGCATAAGTATGATGATTAAATTGAATTGGTTGGGGTTGTTATGATGTGATGAGGATGGATGTTGGTTGTATGTTGGATTTGAGGTTGGTTTGTGGTTGGTTTTGAATGGTTAAAATTGGGAAATCGCGTAAACATAGCCGTCGTAATGTCTGATTTTCTTTGGACTGTTTTTGTGCATAGCATTAGGACCCGAGAACCTCCTGCTAGATTATGACCACTGCCATGTTTAGATAGCTCATGTTACGAGCTTCGTTTTGATATGTAGTTCGTTCGATTCCGATGCACGGTTTAGGAGAAACGACCGTTTCAAGTAACGGCGTTTCGCGAACGAAACTTTTTCCCTCGCCTTACTTTGAAACATAGGTTAAAGACCAAAAAGGGTTAATTAATGTATGAAACATTTATGGTAAGTGTGTTAGGCAGTTGGTAAGACACTCGCGAAGGAATCGCTTTAAAACTCGTAAAGGTTAAATTATTAAAAATGGTGGAGCCGAGGGTACCCGAGTGACTTAAGCAAATCAGTGAGCGCAAAACGAGCGTTAGAGTCTTAGTTGGTTAGAGTATAGATGTACAAGTGACTTTGGTTTAATTCCAACTTACTTGTTGTTTATAGGTTACCAGACTCGTCCCGAGCCATTCGTAACCCCCAGTCGCTCAGGCAAGTTTTCTACCCGTTATACTGTTGTTGTGATGTAAATATATGTATATGCATTATCTTGTGATATTGCATGATTGTTATTAGCAAATTTTGCGATATATTGGAGCATGCTAATATGGTACATATGCATGTCTGTTTCGTAATCTGGTTATCTATCTGTTGATTTCAATGCTTATAGTTGCATAATACCTATGCTAGAAATAAGCAAGTAGTTGCGTATACCCTTAGTATAGGGGATAAAAGGTGAACATATTTCTAAACCGGGAGTCGATGTTCCCGAGTATATTATATATATATATATATTTATATATATATATATATGGATATAGTTTTTAAAACTATTAATCGAATAAGGTTTATTCGATAACTTTAACTTTATTTTATTATTGAATATTATTTCGAATATTATTCGAAGGCGTATGACTCCTTTACATTATTTATTGGATATTACTTGGACATTCATTTGAGGATGTATGACTTCTTTATTTTATTTAATGAATATTATTTATAATATTCATTCGAGGTATTATGACTCAGCTTATTTCATTTACTGAATATTATTTGAATATTCATTTGAGGATCTATGACTCCGATTATTTGCTGAGATATATTCTTTATTTTATTAAAGAATAAGGTGTCGATAATCAAACTTATTTTTGATTATTCAAATAAAGATATTACTTTCGTATAAGTATATCTTTGATTATTTGCTATTCATTTCAAGTATAAGTTTTAATACTTCTACTTCAATTATTTTATAAAGATTATTTTTTTATGGGAATATTATTTAAATAATAATATTCAGACATTTTCTAAATATTCTGGGGACTGATTTACTTCATTAAATCAGTTTTACTCCAAACACTCTTTAAAGTGTTTTCGAGTCTTTAAAATGATTTTCAAAAGTTAGAGCGGATCCCAAAACTATTTTTATATTTAAGATCTTCCTTTTAAAAAGGGGATTTAAATACTCGCTCAAAACCTGGGGGATCCGGCTCGGTGGTGTGTTTTATATTCGCAACAAGGTTGCTGTCTTGGTAAAAGAGTTTTTGATTACTTACCCAATATTCGGGAAGTAAAATTCTTGGAACAAGTTAATCCATTAACAGGCATCGCCTGGGAAATATCGGTGAGTTTTCCTTTCCAACTAGGTACGACTTCTTGGTGGAGCCGTATCAACAAGTTTCTACTTGGGGAAAGGGGGAAACGAGCTTTACGTTTCAGAGTCATGGATTTCATCTGAACTAGGAGTGGCGTAAGTGGCCGAGTAGCGCCGGCCCAGCCTTATTATATTGGCCCAAATGGCCTGGAAGTTCCGCTAAGGCGGTCCATTCCTTAGGAGTTCAGTGTTCGGTTGACAAGTAAATCCGACAGGTTCTCCTCTACATGTAGAAAATGGTGGGGTTGCACTACTACGACTGATCATCGTAAGTGGTCTTCCTGGCGCGGCAAACTCCCGTAATGAGTTCATCATCCAATTGGATATTTCTGCAACACTACCCAGAGCACTTCGATAAAAAGGCTACGGTTGGGCGATTGTTGAGTGTTGGCAGGGTCAAGTTTTCAAAATGATGTTCGCATCAAATGAAGTATCTCATAACTTCATTTTATTTTGATGATATTTTAAAGGTTGAATCTGTTCAAGTATTATCTTGTAGTCTCATCTATGTGATGGACTTTTGAAGCTAATTTATAACTTGAACGGTGGTAGTTCAAGTAGTATTTGGGAAAGATATAAGTATATTGGGGTATCTTGTAACTTCATCTTTTAAACTTATATCTAATTAATAATTGTCTTATGAATGACAAAGATTTTCAGAAAAACGTTGAGACAAGGTTAGATATATGAGATCACCTTGCAACGATATTTTTTATACAGTTATACACTGGGACTTTGTGCATATTATGCATGGAAGAGGACTTCCAATATTTTGAAAAGTATATATGTATATATACTGAATATTTTGCGACTTCATCGCATTAAGATATCAAACTTGGTTCATTTCTTTTGACCAAGACTTTCATGAGTATTATGAGTAGGCTCATATATTGTTAATCATTATACATATTATTTTGGTGGGCTTGCTGCTCACCCTTGCTTTCTTCTTTCATCACACAACATCAGATAGATAAGATGAACAGGACCAAGCTCCCAATTCGCAAGCGGATAGGAAACGTTCCGCAGCTTTCCGGAAGCGTTCAGGCCGCTGTAGCTGAGGTAGAAATTACCAATAGGTTAAGTTTTCAACTAGTAATGTACTAGACTTATGTATATTATGAATTGTAATAATGGCAAAGAAATGTAAATTTATTCAGAAACCTTTTTAAGGTGTATTGACTTAATTGTGGAATAAAACGACTTGTGATTATTTTTGGATATTCATCTCTGAGACTATAACTTGTGGTGTGTGTGTGTATATTGCGGGGTCACAGTAAAGAGTAGTTGATTGTTTAATAAGATTGGGTGTTGTTAAGGGAAGTGGAACTCGTGACGACCCGGATCCCCGACCCCGGATCTGGGGGTGTTACATTGTATATCCGTTTAACTTCTCACCGGAGTAACTTTATAATGCCCGTTTTAACTCTTGTATATTCATAGGGGCATTATAAACATTACCCAGTAATTAAATTTTTGTACAAACAAAAGCTAGATCATTGTATAGGATTTGATTTGTAAATCTTTGTAGTAGCGAAGAACTTTGTTATTCTTAGATTGTAGCCGGTTAATTTATTTAATGGAGTGTAGCAGCACCCCTTGCGGATTTATATATGAATATATGAATATATGAATATATACTTCCCCGAATATCCTGTGTTACTCATTTTACTGTTCCAAACACTATTCACCTTAAGAACATGAAATCATTAACCGAACACTAAATTTTATATCCGCAAAAGATTCGAAAGAATTTTTTATTTAGTGATTATCGTATTCAACCCCCCCTTCTATGATAATTCGGGACCTAACATTGATCCCTGTGATAAATCCTGATAACAATCCCCTGTTTCAATAACTTATACCATGTTGTCATATTTTGCTATCTTTGTGATCATTGACCATAGCGACGAAATAAACCTTTCATATTTCATACCTTGTTAACCTAGATTCTTTTGATACTAAAATTGTGCCTTGTTTATACGTCGTTCTTTGGAACTATCCTGATAACAACCTTGATATACCCTGTTTATTTTTTTAGCATTTCCTTAACTTACGATCCCTGTTTATTTCCAATTTGTTCATTTTCCTTGAATTCTTGAATTGAACATAAGAATGACTTTCGACTTGAATGAGTCCAAACGATTTCACTTATCAGTAATGTTAAAATGAATTTAGCCAAACTTCCTTGTATTCCAATATAAAGGTTTTCCAAAATGAATTCCTAAAGGATTGGATAAAGACGTAAGAGGCTAGTGGGACTAGTCCAATCACGTAAGAGACTAGCGGGGCTAGTCCAATATAAGGCTAAAATAATGCCATAGGCACCTTAATGACCGGATAGAGGTTAGTATGGGCTGATCACCCGTATTATATTTAAAAGATGGATGTTCCAATCAAGAGTTCTTTGTTGTTAAATATCGAGAGTAAAAGTTTTATAAATGTTGTAACAAATGTAATGCTTATCTTTTGATTTGAAATTGAATAGTTTAAAACTAAATCTTCCTTGAAGTTCTGAGAAATTTTATTCGAGAACCCTGTCATGTTACTTTCATATATCCATGTTCAAATCTTGGTATGATTGCATCTTAAAGGGTGAACTTTTTAGAGAACCCTATCAAATGATCTTGAGAAATGTTGAATATACAAACTTGAATATTGAAAGCCCTGAAACCCTCTTTTGAGACTTTTTTTCTTGAAAGTTGATATAACGCTACCACCTAGTTTACTGGATTTAGAATGCCTTAGTCATTGTGTTATGCTGATATTTAGAACTGTTTATATAGTTACTTGCTGAGCTTCTTTGCTCATTTATTTGTGTTGATCTAACTATGGTATTTAAGCAAGAAGATGACCAAACTTAGGCGCCCCGCTCACAAGAGCATTCCTGGCGGTCCCTATCATGTCGTGGGATTCTAGTTTCCAGATCAGGTAGATGCTGTGTGAGAATGCGACAATAAGTTGGTGGGAAGTGTAATAGCTGAAAACATATACTTTTGGGTTATCTGTCAATTCTAAGTCAGAATCGAATAATTTGGTTTTATTTTTATTAAGGGTTGTAATAATAATATTATTCTGGTTGGTAGTTGTAATAGTATCTCATATTTTATCCTATTTAGATCCTGTTAGCTTCGGGGTTTATTATATTTCTGCTGTTATTATATTAGTTTATTGGTTTGTAGGTCCTCATTCCAAACTCTAAGTTTGAGGGCGTCACAAGTTGGTATCAAAGCAGCATGATTAAGTCCCTGAGACAAGTTAGGATAAAAGGGTATTTTGGGTAACTAAGTATACGAGAGTGTTCGACTCATATAGAGTTGAGTTAGACTATTAGGTAAAGTTTAAGTAAGTGAATATGTTAAGGTGGTAATTAGAGTTAGGGCATCGAGTCAGTTGAAGGCTTTATTTAACCCTAATATAGTTTCTTGGCTGTTGTTTTATGTTTTATCTCAAGACCCAAATAGTAGTTCAGATGGTAGTGGTTTTGATTCGACTCCTACTGCCAGCCCTCCTGGTTCACCAGTGGACTCTTTTCCACCCCATCAGTGGAGCCCCAATATTAGTTCAGACTCTGATGAGGATCCGTCAAAGGATACCGTGACCCCTATGCCCGTTTCTCCCTTGAGGCAGTACCTGAGTCCCCAGTTGTTAGAGCAGATTCCCCAGCTCCTATACCTGAGTCCCCGACCCCTGATAGAGTGCCTGTCGTGCCTGTACCTACCCATGTTGGTGATGATTTGGCTCAGGGACCGTGACTTTATGTTTGCTCGTATACCGGAGCTGAGATATTTGATATAAAGGTTGGTGTCAGAGCCCGAGTGGCGCGTTCATTTTGAGATGGTGGAGCAGGTTGCCCGTAGACGGTCGGAGGAGAGACCTTCTTGCAGTGATGTTGATGTCGAGGCCCGCAGATTTTATATGATATTGCGTTGGATGATTTATGTGTTGATGGGGGGGGGTTCTTGATCGCCATACATAGTTTGGGTGTGAGATCAGACGAGACATCTGGTAGAGCCTGTAGTAGTTTTTGTTGTTGTTGTTGTTGCTTTTCAGTTCGATAGGCTTTGGGATTCTTGGTCAGATGTCGGGATCCCTTTATATTGTACTGTGATTTAGAACTTAGTGTTGGGTGTATTAGTAGTAGCTTGGTAGAAGGTATGGGTAGATAGGGGGATATTTTCCAATTTTTCCTCTATTTAGCCCTGCCATATTATTGTACCTTGTATTCGAACTTGTTGTACCTGAATTATCTATTTATGCACCTTCATTTCCTTATTGTTGTTCTTTGATTCGTATAACATGTTTACCAAGCTATCGTATTCAATACCCTTGTGATAACAAATCTTATGACATGTGAGAACCCTAGCCAGTGAGCGAATTATGTAGTGATATGATTGCATGTGCAAATGGGTAAAGCTTAAAAATTGTAAAACTATTCCCAGAGAACCATTATTGTTATATATGTCGTGCTATCGTATTGTTAAATAATTGCTCATCAGGTTAATAAAATGACCACTTCACCAAATCACCAAGAAGAAAAAACTCAAACTCAAAACCAAAATTATCACACCCCCAACTTAACCATACATAATATACAATTTATTACAATAGTTAACAAAAGAAAGTAAATACAACCCAATCCAAGATCTTACAGTTTAGGGTTTGGAACAGCCGAACACTATTAACTATTACAACCTGATTTTTTTTATATCGAGTCCTCACACAAAGCTATCTCTTATTCTACCTGAGCTCGAACATACGCATCGGCATCATAAGTCTTACGTGATGTTTGCTTGAACCTAACCATAGCTGCTAGCTATAATATCAGGGTGAAAGCAAGTAGTGAGCCAAATGCTCAATAAGTGCTATACAATACATTTCATAAACAAAATGAAAGAATAACAATGTGAAGGAAAACTATTAATAACAAGAGATAAACTTTTGGATGATGGCATCATTTATTTGTATCAAAACATTTACAAAACCAATTCTTTATCAAAAACCGTTTTATGACGCTACGGATTACAGTCGGTGATCAGCCGCGAAGTAATCCCGAACCTCGCTGGGTTCTAGAACATTGATGGGATCCCTAGGAAACTTTTAATCCTACAATTTATGTGCGTAAAGGACTCGCGTGTCAGTCCAGATCCACTATTTAAGAAAATATTTGTCCCCCTTTGGGACTGGAAATCAAATCTTAACCTTTTTATTTTTTAAAAACTGATGCCAATTTCTAATTAACTACTTAAATAGTAAACATTTTTAACAAAGTTTTATACTAACTCCGAAGCATTGGGAAACAAGATTCACTAAATTCAAGGACATGATCCACTGGACTATACTTTATCAAGAGAAATTCCAAGGTTTCCATTTACAAGGATTTTGACAGTGAGATTTAGCAAGGTTATCAGATAGTATGAAAGAACAAAGTCAAACTAGGTCCAAGATAATGGCTCCAAATAAGACATAGGTATTAAAGTATAAAGAAGGTGATCATTAATGGTTCCAAATAAGATTTAGGTATCAAAATATAGAGAAAGTGGGCATCAGCTCAAGGTACAACAGAGTATCATGCTTTAGGGTAAGGATAGGGTTGTCAAACAATTATGAACAATCGTTAGGGAACAACTGACTTTTAGGTATCAAGACAAGGTTACTGGGTATAACTTGCACATGGTTCAACATCATAATTACTTTGGTATACTAGCATTATAGGACTTTGGATTTACTTGCATAGCAATCTTCAAGTAAAGTTAAACTACTCAAAATAAATACTTGAGGGTTCATGTCATTTTCATATACTACGGATATAGATTCGAAACCACTTGTTTCGTGTATATCAAGGTGAATTAAAATACTCGCATCGTATATATGAACTAGTTATCACACACTTGCAGTGTAAATGAAAGAGGCAGGTTGAATCACTTGCCTTGAGAAGGCTTGACTTGACTGGCAGGTAGGAGCAACTGGAAGCTTTACTCGACTTTTATGGCAAGTTTACCCTCGTCTCGAGATCCTACACAAATAATAATAATCTCATTATAATATATTATCACCAACTCAACCTATTTGTAATCATAAATGAAATATACTGGCACTTAAGCCTATATACACACATATTTACAATCACCTTATAAGTATATTAGTATACATAGCCACATATGCTCACATACCACATTTAAGTACAAAATAATATAACACCCACTATATTGCATCACTAGGCTTGAATGATCTCACTCCACTTACTTGAGTCACTTGTTCGCTATACTAGAAAAATCCCCAAATTTTGACCTCCTAACACGAAGAGCCTTTACTAAACCATCCAATTCCTATTGACCCTGACTTGGGCCTTTCACTATACTGACTATAAGATATCTTTCACCCATGGTGGTCAACCAAATCTTCACTCATAAGTGCTCTAAAACTATGTGATAAGTCATTGTGCTCAATATAGTAAATTTCAGAATGACATCTGTGGTTTCTTGGGTGCATTTGACACTCTTATACTTTAAGTTTACCTCCAAAACTTCTACATTAAACTCTTCTGATCATAAGGCAACTCCTAAACTTGATGTGGCTCAAGGGCCTAGCTTGGACCTCCCTAGGCCTAAGCGCAAAGTCCATGATTCCCCTATTTTTCTAGGCAGAAAAGGTCCTAACTTGAACTAACTTGTGACACATGATTCTAACCCAAATCCTGTGATATATGGCTGGAAAAACTCCTCTGACACTCTCTCTAACTAAGGATCAACAGGGCCTAATGAGGGCCTACCTATGACATGGTCAAAACTTCCTAATTCTAAGTTGCTACAAAACTGTCCCCTGCTGGACATATTTTCTATTTCCACTCGTGCACCTAACCAAACGTCTTATAAATCTATAAAAAACACCTAAAACCTATTGTATACTCCTAGTGTTAGCTTCTGGTGGCTTGGGCCTCAAAATGCACAACAATGACAAGGTCGAATCTCACTCTAAACCTCATGGTACCAAACTGATTTTCTGCAGAATCTAATGCTCTCCTTTTTATCATGATTCTTACTTGACAAACCAAACCAACAACAACCAAAACCCTAACCAAACTTCAACCAAGGTGATCTACTGAGCTAACTCTCTTACACTCAATATAGGCTTTAGTGGAGATCATCCTTACCTAAGGTGCAATATAGCAAAATAAAAGTTAACACATTACACAAATTACAAGTCATCAAGTTTTCAAAAACAACAATTTATATCTTCTTCATATATATTCGAATTAACATCACATACCAAGGAGCACAAATCAAGATCAATATCTTAACCCTACTGAAATTAAAGCTTACTAACAAAATCAATCCAAATGATCAAGAACTTTCGAAAATCAAGAGTTGATTAATATGCATGCATGCCTTCGAATATTAAAGCCAAAACAACATGATTTTCGAAATAAATTTTTATCATCAAATCAACATGCAAGCATAGAATAAACTATAACTAAATGATCACTTAGCATGTAATGGGTTTTATCAAGTTTTTACTACAAAGTTCATGTTATCATCACAAAAACACACAAAAATGAAATAAGACAACAAAACACCACTAAGAACCATTCATTCGGCTCCCTCAAGGTCATGGCCGAATGAAATGAAAGGGAAATGACCATTAAAATCAAGAGCCTCATTCTCATGACTTGGTATTTCACCATTTCTTGTAGTTCCCTCATTAATACAATCTTAAATCCACGAGAATCAAGATTGTACTTTGAGTTCCAACTAAAACTATGACATGCAAGATCAAAACTTAAACTTTTTACTCAAACTTCTTTGGATTATATATGATCAAGATATAGGAAGTAACATTTACTTGAATGGAAGTTAGGTGCTTGAATGAAGAATGAAGAAAAGGGAGGGGGTAGGGCTTCGGCCAAAAAGCCGAGAGGGAGGGGATGGAGGTGAGGTGAGGGTGGAGTGAATGAAATGATCCTCTTATTTTGTGCTTGGTTTTATGCTTTTGATTGACTAAAAGAAGTGAGTGGAAATGAGAATTTACAAGAGTAACCTTCCAACATAGTTAGGTCATTTTGCATGCAAGGTTAAAGAGGTAATTTGGCTAACAAAATGTGAGTTAGTGAGGTTGGAAATGTCTTCTTTGCCCTTTAGTTGAATGGAAGAGTATTTGCATGCAAGGGTTTCCATGTAATTTTCTAATTACTAAGTAACTAATTTTCAAAGATTTATTTTTATAAAATAAAATAAAAGTTCAAAAATTATAAAAATTGTACCATAAAATTACTTGGATTTTTAGAAATTTTATAAGATCACTTTTGAAATTTGTGAGTGAAATAATTCTTAAAAGATAATTTTCCAAGGTATAGAATATTCTTTATAAATCAAAAATAAGGGCAATTAATAAAACTCTTGTTTTGAAAAATTTATATACTACATAAAGCAATTTATAATGCAGCAAATTCCATTCACACAAATGTACAATCATTAAGTATATTTATAATTGGCTCTAATGTTATATAGAGTTTGCAAATAATATTAGACAAAATGTTAGTCGTAACATCCTCTCCTCCTTAAAGGATTCTGTCCTCAGAATCTAAGAGAACATATGAGGATACCGGAAATGCATATCAGACTCTAACTCCCAGGTTGATTCTTCGACCTTGGGGTTCCTCCAAAGTACTTTTACTAACTTTACCGACTTATTTCTAAGACACTTTACTTGCCAGTTGAGTATTTTGATAGGTTGCTCCACAAATGACAGGTCTGCCTGAATTTCTATAGGTTCATATTCTATCACATGGTAGGCATCAGGATTGTACTTCTTAAGCAATGACACATGGAACACATTATGCACATGCTGATACTGAGGTGGTAAGGCTAGCTCGTAAGCCACTTTCCCTACTTGATTCAAAATCTCAAAAGGACCTATATATCTAGTTGCTAATTTGCCTATCTTTACAAATCTAGTCAACCCATTCTACAGTGACACTTTTAACAATACGGCTTCACCGACTTGAAAATTCACGTCCTTTCGAGAAGGATCTGCGTACTTCCTTTGCCGGTCTTGAGAAGCAAGCAATCTTTTCTGGATCAGTTTGACTGTCTCCCTCATCTGTTGGACCAGTTCGGTACCTAGAATCTTTTCTTCTCCAACTTCATCCCAATTCGTTGGCAATCTGCACTTTCTTCCATCCAATGCTTCGTACGGTGGCATGCCAATGCTGGTGTGATAGCTGTTGTTATAGGAGAATTCCACCAATGGCAAGTGGTCGTCCCCACTTCCTGTAAAATCAATCGCACAACTATGCAACATGTCTTTAATTGTTTAAATTGTCCTCTCGCTTTGACCATCAGTCTGCGGATGATACGCCGTACTCATGTTTAACTTTGTGCCAAGGCTTTCTTGAAATTGCTTACAGAATCTCGAGTTAAATCATGGATCTCTATCCGAAACTATTGATACAGGTACTCCATGTCGTAATACGATTTCACGCACATACAG
This sequence comes from Apium graveolens, assembly GCF_009905375.1. Lineage (NCBI taxonomy): Eukaryota > Viridiplantae > Streptophyta > Magnoliopsida > Apiales > Apiaceae > Apium > Apium graveolens. The sequence goes on from NC_133655.1 coordinate 118,607,057, forward strand.
GTGGACCAATATGTCCAAAGAAGACCTTTTGTTAATTGGAAGAAAATGTGTCGACTTCATAAGGCGATCAACTATAACCCATAATGTTATGTCCGGATTTTGTTCGTGGTAATCCTATTATAAAGTCCATAGCAATGTTTTCCCATTTCCATTCTGGAATCTTTAGGGGCTGAATTAATCCGCTTGGTCTTTGACGTTCTGCCTTCACTTTCTGACAAGTATAACACTTTGCAACCCATTCTGCCACCAAAAGTTCTTCTTCAAGTCTTGATACATCTTGGTGCTTCCTAGATGGATTGAAAATCTTAAATTGTGGGCTTCTTACAATATCTCATTCTTCAATTCAGGTACATGAGGAATCCAAATTCTTGAGGAAAGCCTTAATATACCTTGCTCATCTCTTTGAGTCCCAATCTCTTCCCCGGTTAGCTAATTTCTTTCTTGCTTCATTATTTCTTCCTGACATTTCCTTATCTTCCCCAATAATGTTGGCTGAAAAGTCATTGTACGACAAACCTCTTCGACTATCCCACAATCACAAAGTTTCAATTCAAATCTCTTAATCTCTTCAGACAATTCTTTTGGTATTGCTATCATATTCAATCTTTCATTCCTACTCAAAGCATCGGCTACCACGTTCGCCTTTCCAGAATGATAGTTTGTCGAACAATCATAGTCCTTAATTAGTTCTAACCATCTCCTTTGCTTCATATTGAGCTCCTTCTGAGTGAAAATATACTTTAAACTCTTGTGATCCGTGTAGATCTCTCACTTTTCCCGTAAAGATAATGTCTCCAAATTTTAAGTGCAAATACTATGGCTGCTAGTTCCAAGTCATGCGTAGGATACTTCAATTCATGTGGTTTTAACTGTCTTGACGAATACGCGATCACCTTATTGTGTTGCATTAGCACACAACCCAATCCTTTATGTGAAGCATCACTGAAAATCATAAAGTTTCCTTGATCGTCTGGTAGTACTAACACCGGAGCTTTTACCAACCTCTGCTTCAACTCTTGAAAGCTATCCTCACATTTTACATTCCATTCGAACTTTTGATTCTTCCTAGTCAACTTAGTCAATGGCGTGGCGATTTTCGAAAAATCCTTGACAAATCTTTAATAATATCCCACCAACCCTAGAAAACTTCGCACTTCCGTAGGTGTCTTTGGCCTCTCCCAACTCATAATGTCCTCAATCTTTGACGGATCTACTTTAACTCCTTCATCTCCAATAACGTGTCCCAAAAATTGAACTTCCTTTAACCAAAACTCACATTTACAAAACTTGGTATACAACTTCTCTTATTGGAGTATCTCCAATGCTATCCATAGATGCTGCTTATGTTGTTCTTCCGACTTTGAATAAATAAGGATCTCATCAATGAATACCACTACGAACTTGTCCAAATACTTTTTAAATACCCGGTTTATTACGACCGACATTTTGTGTAATATTATTTGTGAACTCTGTATAATATTAGAGCCGATTATAAATATACCTAATGATTGTACGTTTGTGTAAATAGAATTTTTTGCGTTATAAATTGCCTTATGTAGATTATAAATTTTTCAAAGCAAGAGTTTTATTAATTGCCCTTATTTTTGATTTATAAAGAATATTCTATGCCTTGGAAAATTATCTTTTAAAAATTATTTCATTCACAAATTTCAAAAGTGATCTCATAAAATTTCTAAAAATCCAAGTTATTTTATGGTATAATTTTTGAACTTTTATTTTATTTTATAAAAATAAATCTTTGAAAATTAGTTGTTTAGCAATTAGCAAATTACATAGTTACCCATGCATGTAAATACTCTTCCATTTAACCAAAGGGTAAAGAAGACATTTCCAACCCCACTAACTCACATTTTGTTAGCCAAATTACCTCCATGACCTTGCATGCAAAATGGCCTAACTTTAGCTACAGGGTTACTCTTGTCATTCCCTAAATCCACTCACATTTAGTCAAATCAAAGACATAAAAATAAACCCAAGTGTGATGATTACTCCATTTCCACTCCACCACTTCACCCTCCCCTTTCTCCTAATCCTTCCCTCTCGGTTCTCCTCCCTCTCGGCCTCTTGGCCGAAGCACTACCCCCTCCCTTTTCTTCATTCTTCATTAAAGCACCTAACTTCCATTCAAGTAAATGTTACTTCCTATATCTTGATCATTCATAATCCAAGAAGTTTAGAGTGAAAAACCTATGTTTTGACCTTGCATGGTGGTGTTTTTGTTAAACTCAAAGTGAACATCCTTGATTCTTGTGAATCTAAGGCTTTCACCATGAGTTATAGTATCATAGGGTTGAGGATGGCTAGACATGAGTGTGTTACACTTATGCAAATGTTGTTTTCACCTTAATCCATTCGTCCATGACTTGATAGGAGCCGAATGGATGGTGTTTTGTTGCCTTGTTTTATTTTTATGTGTTTTTGTGATGATAACATGAATTTTGTAGTAGAAACTTGATAAAGCCCTTTTTCATGCTAGATGATCATTTAGTTATAATCCATGTTAGGCTTGCATGTTGGTTTATGATGAAAAATTTATTTGGAAATCATGTTGTTTTGGCTTGTAAGGTTCGAAGGCATGCATGCATGTAAACCACTCTTGATTTTCGAAAGTTCTTGAACATTTGGATTGAATTTTTGTTAGTAAGCTTTAATTTCAGTTGAGTTAAGATATTGATTAAGATTTGTGCTCCTTAATATGTGATGTTAAATCTTTTATAATTATAAAGAAAGTATAACTTGTTGTTTTCAAAAACTTGATGATTTTTAATGTGTTAACTTTTATTTTTCTATGTTGCACCTTAGGTAAGGATGATCTCCACTAAGCTTATATTGAGTTTAAGGGAGTTAGTTCAGTAGGACACCTTAGTTAAGGTTTGGTTTGGGTTTTTGGTTGTTGTTGGTTGGGTTTGTTAAGTAAGAACCTTGGTGAAAGTTGAGTATTAGTTTCTGCAGAAAAATCAGTTTGGTACCCTGAGATTTGGAGTGAGATTTGACCTTGTCATTGTTGTGCACTTTGAGGCCCAAGCCACCAGAAGCTAGCAATAGGAGTATAAAATAGGTTTTAGGTGTTTGTTGGGGGGTTTGTAAGACGTTTGGTTAGGTGCACGAGTGGAAACACCGAATCTGTCCAACAGAGGACAGTTTTGTTGGAACTTAGAAATGGGAAGTGTTGACCATGTGATAGGTAGGCCCTCATTAGGACCTGTTGGGCCTTAGTTAGAGGGAATGTCAGAGGAGTTTTTCCAGCCATTTTTCATAGGAGTTGAGTTAGAATATTGTGTCACAAGTTAGTTCAAGTAAGGACCTTTTCTTCCCAGAAAAATAGGGGAATCATGGACTTTAAGCTTAGGCCTAGAGAGGCTCAAGCTAGGCCCTTGAGCCACATCAAGTTTGAGAGTTGCCTTATGATCAGAAGAGTCTAGTGTAGAAGTTTTGGAGGTAAACTTTAATTGTAAGAGTGTCAAATGCACCCAAGAAACCTTAGATTTCATTCTGAAATTTACCATAATAAGCACCTTCACTTACCACATAGTTTTAGAGCACTTATGAGTGAGGCCTAGGTTGACCACCATAGTTGCAAGATAGCATAAAGTCATTAGAGTGAATGGCCGAAGTTAGGGTCAATAGGAATTGAACGGTTTAGTAAAGGCACTTCGAGTTAGGAAGCCAAAATTTGGAGATTTTGTCTAGTTTAGCGACCAAGTGACTTAAGTATGTGGAGCGAGATCATCCAAGCCTAGTGTCGCAATATGGCGTGTGTGATATTATTTGGTACTTAAATAAGGTATGTGAGCATATGTGGCTATGTGTACTATTATGGTTATAAGGTGATTATAAATTATGTGCATATAGGCCTAAGCGCCATCGTGTTTAATTTCGGTTTACAAATAGGTTGAGTTGGTGAGAATATATTATAATGAGGTTATTATTATTTGTGTAGGATCTCGAGACGAGGGTAAACTTGCCATAAAAGTTGAGTAAAGCTTCCAGTTGCTCTTACCTTCCAGTCAAGTCAAGCCTTTTCAAGGCAAGTGATTCAACATGCCTTTTTCGTTTATACTGCAAGTGTGTGTTAACTAGTTCCTATATATGATTCGAGCATTCTGATTTACCTTGATATACAAGGACCAAGTGGTTTTCAAATCTATCTTCGTATTATATAGAAATGCAAAAATCATTGTAAACGTGTAGGTCGCTCCAAACTTTGCACAAAAAATGAAACCCTATAAGGGAATAAATGAACTTAACTTTCGCGAAATCTTATACGGTTTCCTAAAAGTTGGGGGGCAAATGATAGGGATAAATAAATCCTGATTACATAATTAAATATTACAGTTTGGGCTACAAGGCCCAATAAGAAGATGTATGATATTCAGACCAAAAAGGTTAACATGTTGATCAGGCCTGATGGACCAGATCAGGCCTGATGGAACAAAGAAGGCCCAAAAAATCCTGATTATTTATTAATTTCGTAATTAATAAATAAGGGAGAAAAGCAGCTAATAAGATAAGTCCGAGTGGGGATATAAATCCTTGTAGATTGGCCTCCAAGGAACCTCATGGGATAAGGAATCAGCTTCCTACCCCCTAGGACTCCTAAGTCTATCCTAATTGTAACACCCCCAAATCCGGGGTCGGGGATCCGGGTTATCACGAGTTCCATTTCCCTTAATAACATCCAATCTTAATAAATAATCAACTACTCTGTACTGTGACCCCACAATAAACACACACACCACAAGTTATAGTCTCAGAGATGAATATCCAAAAATAATCACAAGTCATTTTATTCCACAATTATCTGCCAATACACCTTAAAAGGGTTTCTGAATAATTTACATTTCTTTGCCATTATTACAATTCATAAATATACATAAATCTGGTACATCAAAAGTTGAAGCCTAGCCTATTGGTAGTTCCTACCTCAGCTACAGCGACATCAATGCCTATAGGAAACTGCGGACGTTTCCTATCCGCTCGCGAATTGGGAGCTTGGTCCTGTTCATCTTTTCTATCTGTTGTTGTGTGATGAAAGAAGAAAGCAAGGGTGAGCAGCAAGCCCACCAAAATAATATGTATAATGATTAACAATATATGAGCCTTCTCATAGTACTCATGAAAGTCTTGGTCAAAAGAAATGAACCAAGTTTGATATCTTAATGCGATGAAGTCGCAAAATATTCAGTATATATACATATATACTTTTCAAAATCTTGGAAGTCCTCTTCCATGCATAATATACACAGAGTTCCAGTTTATAACTGTATAAAACTATCGTTGCAAGGTGATCTCATATATCTAACCTTGTCTCAACGTTTTTCTGAAAATCTTTGACATACATAAGATAATCATTTACTAGATATAAGTTTAAAAGATGAAATTACAAGATACTCCAATATACTTATATATTTTCCAAATACTACTTGAACTACCACCGTTCAAGTTATAATTAGTTTCAAAAGTTCATCACATAGATGAGACTACAAGATAGTACTTGAATAGATTCAATCTTTGAAATATTATTGAATGAAATGAAGTTACGAGATACTTCATTAAGTCCCGATATATATATACACCTATATATATCTCTCATACATTTCCTGAAAACCTCTGTCATGTAAAGTATGAACAGAGTTGTAATATCCAATGAATTTGGAAAGAAAAGAAATTTTGGCATAAACCTGATATCTTGCTGATCAGGCAAAGATACCAATAAGTAACCTTTTCTACTAGTAGATGGACGAATTCCCCACTGGTCATCACCCTGGTCGCAATAGGACCTTATGCTGGACTGCCACTCAGCCACTTATGCATTTGATGGACTCCCGCTGAGCCACTTACACTATCATGGACGCCCACTGAGCACATGTTGCTTATGCCGACTCGATAGATGGACTTACTTCCTGAATGTTGGGTAAGTAATCAATTCATTTACCAAAACCACAACCTTGTTGCGAATATAAAATACACCACAGAGCCGGATCCCTCTGGTTTTCAGCGAGTATTTAAATCCCCTTTTAAAAGGAAGATCTTAAATATATAAAAATGAGTTTTGGGATCCGCTCTAACTTTTGAAAATCATTTTAAAGACTCGAAAACACTTTAAAGAGTGTTTGGAGTAATGCTGATTTAATAAAGTAAATCAGTCCCAATATATTAGAAAATATCTGAATATTATTATTTAAATAATATTCCCATAAAGAATAATCTTTATACAAATAATTGAAGTAGAAGTTGTAAAACTTATACTTGAAATGAGTATTAAATAACCAAAGATATACTTATACGAAAGTACTATCTTTATTTGAATAATCAAAAATAAGTTTGATTAGCGACTCCTTATAAAGAATATATCTCAGCAAATAATCGGAGTCATAGGTCCTCAAATGAATATTCAAATAATATTCATTAAATAATATAAAGTGAGTCATAAGCCCTCGAATGAGTATTCAAGTAATATTCATTAAATAATATAAAGTGAGTCATAAGCCCTCAAATGAATATTAAAATAATATTCATTAAATAATATAAAGTGAGTCATAAGCCCTCGAATGAATATTCAAATAATATTCATTAGATAATATAAAGTTATCGAATAAACCTTATTCGATTAATAGTTTTAAAAACTATATCAATATATATATATATATATAAATACATATATATATCATATACTTGGGAACATCTACTCCCGGTGTTAGAAAAAGTTCACATTTTTATCCCCTATACTAAGGGTATACTCATATACCGCTTATCTCTAGCATAAGTATTATGCAACTACAAGCATTTGAACCAACAGATATATAAATCAAGAATACAAAACAGGCATGCATATATACCATATCACATGCTACAATATATCGCAAGAATTTGCTAATAACAAATATGCATTTATCACTAGATCATGCATATATACATATACATCACAACAACAGTTATACGGGTAGAAAACTTGCCTGAGTGCTCCCGGATAGGCTTAAGCTTAGAGTGGGTCCGATAACCTATGAACAACAACATAAGTCGGAATTAAACCCGGTCGCTTAAGAAACTAGACTTTAATCATTTAGAGTCCTAACGTTCGCTTTCGCGCTTAACGATTTACTTAAGTCGCTCGAGTATCCTCGCCTCCACCATTTTTAATAAATTTACCATTAAGGGTTTTAAGGAGATTCTTTCGCGAGTACCTTACCAACTTCCTAATCCACTTAACATAATTGTTTCATACCCCAATTAGTCCTTTAAGGTCTTTAACCTATGTTTCAAAGTAAGGCGAGGGGTAATGGTTCGGTCGCGAAACGCCGTTACTTAAAATGGTCGTTTCTCCTAAACCGTACATCAGAATCAAACGAACTACATATCAAAACGAAGCTCGTAACATGAACTATCTAATCATGGCAATGGTCACAACCTAGCAGTGAGTTCACGGGTCCTAATGTTAAGAACAAAAACAGCCTAAAGTAAATCGGACATTACGACGGCTATGTTTACGCGATTTTCCAAAATTTTACCAACCCATTCAACACCAAATCATCACCAATCAATCCCAATACAACCATATGACCATATCACTCATTAACCACTTTAAACCATTTAAACCAAGCTCAAATCATACCATGAATCATCAAGAACAACTAGTGCTACTTTTTAACTCCAAAATCAACAAAAGCACTTAACCACTAAGATCTCAACATGACAAAACAACTACTACACTTAATCTCTCATTCCATCATCATAATCATTTATACCAAACAACTAAATCCTAAGATAATGAAGAGTTATACCTTCCTTGAAGCTTTTAATCCATGAAAGATCCTTGGAATGCCCATGGAAGCCTTAATCTAACCTCCTACAAGCTTGTTCTTTCAAAGAAATCAAGAACACAAAAATTAATTTCAAGAAAGTACTATTCACCATCTTCTTGAATGATTTATAGGAAATGCTAGGAAAGGATTTTGAAGCTAAGATTTCTAGGAAGTATGTAACTTAACTAGGAGAAGCTAGGATAATTACCTTGTAAATTAGCAAGTGGAGGAGCTTGGACTTCCCTTTTGCTAAGAAAGAAGCCGAGAGCTTCATGAAGAAAATGGAGTGTTTGGTGTTTTTTGTGATTTGTTTTGATTTGCCTTGGTTGTTTTTGTTTTCATTTTGGTTAATTACCTTATTAACCTTGAACTTTGTGTGGTTATCATTCATCCACACCTCCTTCCCCCCTATGTCATGCTTATGTCACCTTGTGATGTCATCATCCCTTACTTGCCCTCTTCTTATTAGGTCCCCTATTTCATACTCTTTGTCCTTTCGAGTCAAATCATCATACCTCTTATGTCCATCTTGGGTTACTACCAGCCGTCCTCTGATTAGATCTATTATGTCCCTGGTAGGGGTGTGCACGGATCGGGCTGGGCGGGTTGGGAGAATTTAGCAACCCAACCCAATTAATTCGGGTTTTCAAAATTTCAACCCAACCCAAACCGTTTAAATTTGTAACCCAAACCAATTTGTATACTTCGGTTTGGTTCGGTTTGGATCGGTTTGATCGGTTTATTAAATATACAAAATTAATATAAAAAATTATAATAAAACATAAGGTTTCAAAGTTTAAAACACTTGAAAATAGTTCAAAACAATATTACAATTCTCCATATTGAATAGTCTTAAGCATCTAATTTTAGACATCAAAAGTACTAATAATATTGCTTACGCTTTAAATATTGGAATGAATCATAAATGCAAAAAATATAACATTAATCAAACATCTATTGTTGTTACGAAATGAACTATGAACATGGAGGTTATAAGTTACATTTAGAGTCAGAGATATATGGATCTATGTAAATTGCCTAAACATAATTTTGGATTAACTTATTAGCATGTACATATATATTTTAATCGGGTTGGGTTGGATTGGTTTAAAATTAGCGGAAACCATATCCAACCCAATTAAATCGGGTTGACCTTTTTTCAACCCAACTATATATCGGGTTGAAAAAAATCGATTTGGTTCGGCCGAAATAGGGTCGGTTCGGTTTGGATTGGTCGGGTTGGCCAAACCGTGTACACCCTTAGTCCCTGGTCCTTTGGACTACTGCGGGTCCGAGCATCTTGCGCTCTTACAACTTCATCCTAACATAAGGGAGATCGACATTGTCTTCCCTCAAGGATCTCATAAGGCGATATCTCAATACTGACATATGATCTATTGTCATAAGAAAACTCAATTCGTGTTAAGTGACCATTTCAAATTCTTTCAAGTCTATTGCACAGACTCTCATCATAGCTTCTAGCATTATAGCTTTTGCTTCTCAATACCCATTCTTTTCCAGTTCATAGTCATTACTATCTTCCGTACCTAATACTATACTGGTCATACTTTTGCTCATTAGCGTTCTATAACCTTTTTAATAACCACGTCAACCTCAGTATCATGAATGTGTTAGATTCGGAATACCACCGTACTGATACTACTCCTTTCTAGCTGCTTCTATCTTTGAAAGCTTAATCCATCATATAGAAGTAAAAGAATTCATTGAGAGATCACTATGATCATGAACACTTGTTACATTGCATAGTTAGTACAGAAGGTGGCCAGCCTTTAGTACTTGACAAGCAATTAAACAATAGCTGGTATCCTACTCGGCTTCTATCACACAGAAGATAGTCATTCGGCAATACCTCCCCTTCTGGAAGGGTTGTTCTTCTCAGTTTATATGAAATGAAAAGAAGAGAAAAGAACGAATTGAAGAGAATTGTATATATGAAAAAAATATACTGCCACAAAATATCTGGCTTGGAACCTACCTCTGAACTATAGAGGTTTTTCATAGGAGAACAAAATATATGTGTATATATATCAAGTATTATCGCATCACATTTCACATGCTTAAATATTTTTGCTATTCCGTCCATCATTCTATGGACCCTTGCTCTTCCTCGAGCTTATACACAATCACCTTTGAAGCTCCTTCGACATCAAAAATCGAATCTGGGATTTCATTCTAGACATCATCGTTACTAGGATTCTATGCTTGCATCGCAACCTTCCTCGTATAATAATACGACTATCTTTTCATTAGAGGGAATAAATATTCAATAGGTAGATACTCTACTTAATTAGTCTATCAATGATAACTTATACACTACCACGACCCGATTAGTGGTACTCAATCTCAACATCCATTCCAATACAACTCTCACGGTTGTAATCAGCTCATTACTCGCAGAATCATTGCTGCATTACTATGGTCCACCACTGATCTACTGTCGTCATTTACTTTCCATGAAATCTTAATATCTAACCATACGGAGTCCATACATGTCATATAGAATACTTCTAAGGAGTTAACATAACCACCAATCGTAATTCATGAAGAACACTCCAAATTCTGACGTACTTTCATGACATGAAGTAGATAAAATTGCATAAGAGTTTCAGTCAAAGCAACGATAGCAGGTTAATACCATTCTTAATCGTATGCCTTAAATAGAAGACTTAACTCAAGGGTTCGTCTAGTCCTTTTTGAAACATGGTCCTGGCTTATCTCAAGATAGTATCTTCTGAGATAGATAGCCCGCTCATGGCGATTACACAAATTAAACCTTTACCAAACTACTATTACGGTTGGGTATTGCACAGTCATCAGAAGGAATGTCAATCTTTCAAACCATAATACAACCTTTACGGCTTCAACCATTATCACTGTATTCCTCTGGCACGAGCGCCTGTAATTGTCCTCTTACACTTAAAGTGTCGGCTACCTCTTTGGCCTTTCTATTAGTAATATTTCCTTACAATCAATGTCATCTTAACCACTTTCACTAATTTTCTACCTCATTTCCCATCACTGCTTGTGTGAAGATGTTTTCCTTAAAATTTGATGAGTAAAAAAATATCACCATTTTTCCATAAGTTATTGCCTCAGTATTTAGAGGTTAATTATTGTCACGACTGACTCTCAATCATACTTAGAACATCTTTTATCTTAGGTCCTAATTTCCCTGAACAATTTCGACCTTTACTTGTTCGATCGATATTTTCTCGTGGTATAACACGTGCCCCACTTGGCATCCTTATACTTACGTCATATTTCCTTTATCAACATTTTTATTCTTGAGAATTTTGAATTTTACCTATCTCCTTGTAAAACCTCTAAGGTTATCCTTGAATCGTCCCTCCTATATTCCCTAGATACAGGGCATATCAAGATACCATTTATTAATACCAGAATCATTGTCTATATACTTCTGAAAAATTTCTCCACTGATTCTTAAAGGTTGTTATTACCTTAATCCTTTCCAATTCATACTGTCAAACTCATACTATCCCTATTAAGGGTGAAATTCCAACCTTTATGCATTCCCCTGGGATTCATTTTAAGTTACCGATGTTCTATCCTTAATTCCACCTTTAAAAAGGTACATGCCTCCTTCCATGGATAAATCAAGTCATATGTCCTTGATAAATTATCTTATTCAATCATTCCCACCTCGATAGTTTATACCAATTTCACAATAGCATCCTTATTCAAACTGAGGTCAATCCATATGGCCTCCAAAAGATAACAATGGTTATCTGCTTTTCTTTCCTGATTTGGTAATGATAACATGGATGTTCTGGAAGATATTGGTCATGTTCAACGTAAAAATCTTCTTAATAAATCCTCATTTACCTTTGTTGTTTATCTCAACAGTCATCTCAATGTTGGGATATCTTTCATACCGGGCGTCTCCCTTTCTGGGTATCATGCCACCAGTCTTACACTTCACACTCTTGAAGGTCACTTCCTTCATCCAATTTTCCTAATTTCTTACTTTCTTGTCTCCTCAGTCTATCTGTGTCTCATTATTTATCCTTCGAACTATCTCAAGGTTTCCTCGAATCCTCCCAACTTACAGTGGATAAAATATATGTATCTCTTATGCCTTCACCCATCAGTTTTAACTCATGGTGAATCACCCTCATCCTGACGAATGCATGCATTTCTATTTCTATTGCTACGAGTCTTTAGGGTTTCCTCATACCCAACTCCCTTATCATACCTCAAACTCTATTGCCTTTATATTCCTTTCCACTTTAGTTTCTTTTTATTTTCCTTTCTCTTATCATTATTTCATGAACCAACATAACATAAGCATTGATTTCAAACATCCCGTCATTCTGGATTCGTGTCCTCAGAACAAATCTTGATAACTTTTACAACATAGATTCATAATTCATCATACTCGTCTGCCTTTGTTCTGGCTCTAAAGCTTTTACACTATCTCCATAACCTTGGGAAGTACTGGCCTAAAAACAATTGACTGAACTTAAATCAGTTTATTATAATCTCTTGCTCCGTGCCTTCCTTGGCCTTTCACCAGCGGGTGGCCTCTCTCTTAGGAGGGTAAGTGACAAAATAGTCTTTTATGATTCGTCAATCATTTAGAATCTCAAATGATTCCTATATTTCCTTTAGCCAGGCTCTTGCCCCGACTGGGTCAACCTGTTCCTTGAAACTCTGAGAGCTTAGCGATTTAAAGGTCATGAAAGAATTTCCTACCGCATTATTTCCTCAAGGTGGTGGTTGGGGATAATAGTCTAAGTTCTTTTTAGACAGGTCCATGAATTGCCGTATTGGAGTACCGTCTCGGGTCTCCTTTCCTTACTCGACTTTCTGTTTCCTTAGTATGAATTGTTTCATCCTTCTCCCATACTTGGGGTTATCTTATACGTTAAAATCCTTATTTTCCACTTCATTATGTTATGGGTTCCTTCTATCTTGATGGCGTCCTCCCTGACTATCACATTCAGGGTTTGCCCTAAATCTTATTCCTTGAACTATGACTTTCATCTAAGATCTCATCTTTAAGCTCTTGAACATTTGGAACCCAAATTCTATAGGAATACCTCATTATTCCCTTATCATCTTTCTCGGTATTAATCTCATATCTATTTGTTGGCTCTCTGCCTTCATTCATCACTTTTTCTGGCACAATATATTCTTTTCCAATAATTCGGTCTGTATTGCAATCTCAAACAGCTTTTCGGTACCGGCTCCGGTTACCTTCACTTCTATTTCCATTTTCTCAAAATCTCTTATAAACTATCCCAAAGATATTATTATCTTGAGTCTTTCCTTTTTACTAAGGGCATCAGCCACCACATTGGCTTTCCCTGAATGGTAAAGAATCTCCCAATCATAATTCTTGATTAGCTCTAACCACCTCATTTGGCGCATGTTGAGCTCTTTCTGCGTGAAAATGTACTAGAGCACTTATGGCTTAGGTAAATCTCGCACTTTTCTCCATACAAGTAGTGCCTCCAATCTTTAGGGCAAAACTATTGCCATGAGCCCAAGCTCATGGGTGGGGATATCGAATTTTATATTCCCTTAATTTTCTTGACGCGTACGCGAGTACCTTGTTTTGCTGTATAAGAGCACCCTAATTCCTTATGCGAAGCGTCAATACAAATCACAAAATCTCCTTTTTCCATCCGACAATGCCAACATAGGGGCCGTCACCAACCTTTGCTTCAGTTGTTAAAAGCTTTTCTCGTATTTCTCTGTCCATTCAAATTTCTCAGTCTTACGAGTAAGCCGCGTTAAAGGGGCTACTATCTTTACAAACTTGAACGAACCTCCGATAGTGACCGGCCAATCCTACCTCTGGTAGTTTCCCTAACCATGGTCATCAATTCCTCAATGGTCCTTTATTCATTCTTGTTAGGATCCTCCACGAGATCCTCCTCAGCAACAATCCCAGCTAGGACAACATCCTCAACCACTACATCCTCAATATGAACATCATCCGGTCCTGCGTTAGGACGCTCTATCGGATCCACAATCCGATCTCCAATTAGTAATAAAACATCATCGCGCTGTTGCTCCTCAACCTCAGGGTTCGGAGTCCCGCTACCATCTACGATAACGAACTACACTTCTATCACGATATTTATAAGGGTTCCCATAAGGGTTTTAACTGTCAGTACTACGTTAGGTAGCCCGACTATGAACTTGGCAAGAGTTCTTATTATCTTAGTGAACTTATTATTTTAACGTCATATCATCTCTGAGGTTTATAACGCTTAGCTCTGATACCATTTCTATAACACCCCCAAATCCGGGGTCGGGGATCCGGGTTGTCATGAGTTCCATTTCCCTTAATAACACCCAATCTTAATCAATAATCAATTACTCTGTACCGTGACCCCACAATAAACACACACACCACAAGTTATAGTCTCAGAGATGATTATCCAAAAATAATCACAAGTCATTTTATTCCACAATTATCTGCCAATACACCTTAAAAGGGTTTCTGAATAATTTACATTTCTTTGCCATTATTACAATTCATAAATTTACAAAAATCTGTTACATCAAAAGTTGAAGCCTAGCCTATTGGTAGTTCCTACCTCAGCTACAGCGACATCAATGCCTATAGGAAACTGCGGAACGTTTCCTATCCGCTAGCGAATTGGGAGCTTGGTCGTGTTCATCTTTTCTATCTGTTGTTGTGTGATGAAAGAAGAAAGAAAGGGTGAGCAGCAAGCCCACCAAAATAATATGTATAATGATTAACAATATATGAGCCTTCTCATATTACTCATGAAAGTCTTGGTCAAAAGAAATGAACCAAGTTTGATATCTTAATGCGATGAAGTCGCAAAATATTCAGTATATATACATATATACTTTTCAAAATCTTGGAAGTCCTCTTCCATGCATAATATATACAGAGTTCCAGTTTATAACTGTATAAAACTATCATTGCAAGGTGATCTCATATATCTAACCTTGTCTCAACGTTTTTCTGAAAATCTTTGACATACATAAGATAATCATTTACTAGATATAAGTTTAAAAGATGAAGTTACAAGATACTCCAATATACTTATATATTTTCCAAATACTACTTGAACTACCACCGTTCAAGTTATAATTACTTTCAAAAGTTCATCACATTGATGAGACTACAAGATAATACTTGAATAAATTCAATCTTTGAAATATTATTGAATGCAATGAAGTTACGAGATACTTCATTAAGTCCCGATATATATATACACCTATATATATCTCTCATACATTTCCTGAAAACCGCTATCATGTAAAGTATGAACAGAGTTGCAATATCCAATGAATTTGGAAAGAAAAGAAATTTTGGCATAAACCTAATATCTTGCTGATCAGGCAAAGATACCAATAAGTAACCTTTTCTACTAGTAGATGGACGAATTCTCCACTGGTCATCAACCTGGTCGCAATAGGACCTTATGCTGGACTGCCACTCAGCCACTTACGCATTTGATGGACTCCCACTGAGCCACTTACACTATCATGGACGCCCACTGAGCCCATGTTGCTTATGCCGACTCGATAGATGGACTTACTTCCCGAATGTTGGGTAAGTAATCAATTCATTTACCAAAACCGCAACCTTGTTGCGAATATAAAATACACCACAGAGCCGGATCCCTCTGGTTTTGAGCGAGTATTTAAATCCCCTTTTAAAAGGAAGATCTTAAATATATAAAAATGAGTTTTGGGATCCGCTCTAACTTTTGAAAATCATTTTAAAGACTCGAAAACACTTTAAAGAGTGTTTGGAGTAATGCTGATTTAATAAAGTAAATCAGTCCCAATATATTAGAAAATATCTGAATATTATTATTTAAATAATATTCCCATAAAGAATAATCTTTATACAAATAATTGAAGTAGAAGTTGTAAAACTTATACTTGATACAAAGTACTATCTTTATTTGAATAATCAAAAATAAGTTTGATTAGCGACACCTTATAAAGAATATATCTCAGCAAATAATCGGAGTCATAGGTCCTCAAATGAATATTCAAATAATATTCATTAAATAATATAAAGTGAGTCATAAGCCCTCGAATGAGTATTCAAGTAATATTCATTAAATAATATAAAGTGAGTCATAAGCCCTCGAATGAATATTCAAATAATATTCATTAAATAATATAAAGTGAGTCATAAGCCCTCGAATGAATATTCAAATAATATTCATTAGATAATATAAAGTTATCGAATAAACCTTATTCGATTAATAGTTTTAAAAACTATATCAATATATATATAAATACATATATATATCATATACTCGGGAACATCTACTCCCGGTGTTAGAAAACGTTCACCTTTTTATCCCCTATACTAAGGGTATACTCATATACCGCTTATCTCTAGCATAGGTATTATGCAACTACAAGCATTTGAACCAACAGATATATAAATCAAGAATATCAAACAGGCATGCATATATACCATATCACATGCTACAATATATCGCAAGAATTTGCTAATAACAAATATGCATTTATCACTAGATCATGCATATATACATATACATCACAACAACAGTTATACGGGTAGAAAACTTGCCTGAGTGCTCTCGGATAGGCTTAAGCTTAGAGTGGGTCCGATAACCTATGAACAACAACATAAGTCGGAATTAAACCCCGGCGCTTAAGAAACTAGACTTTAACCATTTAGAGTCCTAACGTTCGCTTTCGCGCTTAACGATTTACTTAAGTCGCTCGAGTATCCTCGGCTCCAACATTTTTAATAAATTAACCATTAAGGGTTTTAAGGCGATTCTTTCGCGAATACCTTACCAACTGCCTAATCCACTTAACATAATTGTTTCATACCCCAATTAGTCTTTTAAGGTCTTTAACCTATGTTTCAAAGTAAGGCGAGGGGTAATGGTTCGGTCACGAAACACCGTTACTTAAAACGGTCGTTTCTCCTAAACCGTACATCAGAATCAAACGAACTACATATCAAAACGAAGATCGTAACATGAACTATCTAATCATGGCAATGGTCAAAACCTAACAGTGAGTTCACGGGTCCTAATGGTAAGAACAAAAACAGCTTAAAGTAAATCGGACATTACGATGGCTATGTTTACGCGATTTCCCAAAATTTTACCAACCAATTCAACACCAAATCATCACCAATCAATCCCAATACAACCATATGACCATATCACTCATCAACCACTTTAAACCATTTAAACCAAGCTCAAATCATACCATGAATCATCAAGAACAACTAGTGCTACTTTTTAACTCCAAAATCAACAAAAGCACTTAACCACTAAGATCTCAACATGACAAAACAACTACTACACTTAATCTCTCATTCCATCATCATAATCATTTATACCAAACAACTAAATGCTAAGATAATGAAGAGTTATACCTTCCTTGAAGCTTTTAATCCATGAAAGATCCTTGGAATGGCCATGGAAGCCTTAATCTAACCTCCTACAAGCTTGTTCTTTCAAAGAAATCAAGAACACAAAAATTAATTTCAAGAAAGTACTATTCACCATCTTCTTGAATGATTTATAGGAAATGCTAGGAAAGGATTTTGAAGCTAATATTTCTAGGAAGTATGTAACTTAACTAGGAGAAGCTAGGATAATTACCTTGTAAATTAGCAAGTGGAGGAGCTTGGACTTCCCTTTTGCTAAGAAAGAAGCCGAGAGCTTCATGAAGAAAATGGAGTGTTTTGTGTTTTTTGTGATTTGTTTTGATTTGTCTTGGTTGTTTTTGTTTTGATTTTGGTTAATTACCTTATTAACCTTGAACTTTGTGTGGTTATTATTCATCCACACCTCCTTCCCCCCTATGTCATGCTTATGTCACCTTGTGATGTCATCATCCCTTACTTGCCCTCTTCTTATTGGTTGGATGACCTCATCATCCCTAACCTCCTTGATTAACTCCTAATTGTTTGCCTAATGACCGCTGATCTGTTATATGGTTCGCTTAACTTTCGTTCTCGTTTCTCGTTTGAGGGATCATACCCGAGATCTTATTACTTAGGTTCCCTTAACCTTTCTCAATATTATATCCCTTTTATGATCCTCTCTTATAATCCTTGAATTTAGATCATTTTTATCCTGTTACCGTATACTTAATTCTTTCAGTATCTGGTGGATTTTCAGGAAAAAATCAAAGTGTTCGGATTTGGATTCTGACGATCTTTACATACACTTATATCCCATATAAAGTACTAATAAGATCTCAGAATAACAATAGAAGAACCCCTACATAGTGTGGCATGAAAAGTTTTCTCATTCAGCATAATCTGCAAAATCACTATTCATAAGGGTTTCAAAAATTCCAAAATTTGGGGTTATTACACTAATTCAGAGACTTGACCACCAAGTCTCCTATACCAAGTCCAATTCAAGGACTCCCACATCTATATAAGGGGTCTCACCCTACAAATCAGAACTACATTTTTTGGCTTGATTCTCTAATTCTCAGAGATACGTAGGCATCTCGTAAAGGCAGAGTTAAGCTACGAAACACGAGAGCAGCCATTAAAGGCCTTGAGCTCCCGTACCTTAGTAATAAATACAACAATTATATATATTAGTTTTTTATCCATAACATGAATCTTGAGATTTTTCAGGCTCTTCGTCTTGCTGAATTTGGGGGCTTGCGACCTTTCCAGACCTCAAGGTGATGGCATTCACATGTTCTTCAACTTCCCTCTTTCCTGGATTGGCTTCTGTATCACTAGGAAGCGTTCATGGTGGTCGATTCAATAAGACATTAGCAATTTGCCCTATTTGGTTCTCCAGAATGTTGATAGAAACAACCTGGCTTTGGCATATAAGAGCCTGGTTTTTGCACATAAGCCTCAACTCCTCCAATTCAGATTTTTCATTCAAAGATAGACCTGCATCATGAGTTTATTATTGAAGTTGGAGTTGTTTTCTTGGTGCAAATTGTTGCTGAAAACCAAGAGGGTTGAATAGCTTATTTCCAAACTGCTGGAACGGCTGTTGCATCGCATTCTGATTGTTGCTCCAGCTGAAGTTAGGATGATTCCAGTGAAAGAGATATGTCCTAAGTCCAATCATGTATGAGGATTTAGGAATAAATTTTATGTAATCTGTTTTTGATTTCATTGATATTAATAAAAGACTTGTTTTTGTTTTTATTGCGGGCTCTATCTATTTTAAATATTTAAATAAGATATACCACAGTTTAGAGTAAAGCTTTTTATGGATTGTGATGAGATCATAATAATGAGACCTAAAAGATGATAACTCTAAACTTAAATAGTTCCTGGTCGTAGGATTACTAACTGGTAATTAATAATCCGCAAAGATCGGTACATACTATGCTTGCTTCATTATGAAGGATGTTTGTTCTCATAGACATTTGTGTGGTAACACTATAGCTAGTATGCAGGTGCTTATTATAGAATAAGTTCACTGAACATGACTCACACAGCTGAACAACTGATGGAGTTCACTCACGTGTCAACAGTTGTTCACATAGTGATAGTTGTACAAGTATCCTTAGATTTGAGGTCATCATAGTCATCTTGTGTACACTGAACTATGCTTTGGTTTAGTTCTTAGTCTCCAGGGACAATTATAAGGGCTCTACTGGCTATAGGAATTTGTACACGAAGATAGTGTATGATCAATAAAGGATCTACCCCTTCTAGTGAAGGAAGAGAATGTTCAATGTTGATCTGCTTATGCTAGTTCAGGAATCTCTGGCCATTGTGAATGAAATTAGAAAGGAGTTTCTAATTTACATTAAATTGAACTAAGCATAATGAATGGGAAAGCAAATGATTAAATAAGGTAGGCTTGACACAAAATCCATGCCTTGTATTTAATCGTGACATTGCAGGGTAGAAGGAATTGATTATACGGTAACTACTCACTGAATAGGTTCTTGGTATTCTAAGCAGTGAATTTGTATTATCCGGATAGTCACGATATGCTGAGAAGTATCCCTCACGATGTAGAATAAATATGATTAATTAATTAATCATATTTAATGAATTAGAGAATTTATATAAATAATGATAAAATAGTTTTATTATTATTTATTTCTACTACCGGCTTAATATTGAACCTACAGGGTCACACAATAAAAGAGAATGATTTAATGGTGGAGGAATTAATTAATAATGGCTGATAATTATTTATTTATGAAATAAATAATTAATTGGCAAATTTAATAATTGATTAAATGAGATTTAATTGATTATAAATTAATTAAGAAAAAGTTCTTAATATTATTAATTAAGAATTTAATTTTTGAAAATTAAATCAAGTGAGAGAATTATTTCTAAAGTGTTTAGAAAAAGGATTAATAATTAAAAGGTGTTTTAATTATTAGTGAGAATAATAAAGGGTTAATAATAATAATATTTTATGGGAAAATTTTTAGCTGAAAATTTTGCCTATAAATATACTATTATAAACCCTATTTTTGCCTAAACCTAAAAAAGTTTACAAAACCCTAATTCTCTCCACCTCCTCCTCCTCCATTACATCGATTTCTTGGTGGATACCGGTGGAGTGCTTCACACTTGAGGAGCAGCTGCTAGGGACCTCCGCTCGTGGCTCGTGGTTTTTGGATCGCTTTTAAAGGTTATAAACGATCCCTCAATTTAATTTACGATCTGTATGCATATTATATGGATTTTATATCATGAAAATTGTTTTACCATGCTTCCGTGATAGATAAAATCCTACAATGGTATCAGAGCATAGGTTGTATGCATATAAATCTGTGATAAAAAATTTCAGAATTTTATGTGCTTGTATGAATTAATTATAATTTTTAAATGCTATATCATGGATTAATTATGACTGATTAGAAATTGTTTCTCATAATTATTTTGACTGTAGATCTGGGTTCTACAAGTGTTGTAGATCGTTTGGGTATTTTTTTCATAATTTTATGATGTATGGATTAATTGTTATGAATTTTTGAAGTTATTTTAATTAAATTCGTAATTATATATATATATAATCTGTTAGTATATATATATTTATGTTTTCTTGCTGCTGTGTCTTTTAAAGCAATAATGGTGGCACGGAAAGAGAGAAAACGACAGTAATTATTACGGCGTCAGCGACTGTTAGAATAGGGGGAGGACTGCGCGTCTGACGTGCGCGCGTGGGGCTCGCGCGCGGCGCGAGTCAGACACGCGCGAGTCAACGGTCAGAGCTATGCTGACGTCATCAGATGACGTCATGCTGACGTCAGCTCAGGGTTTTGGGCGCGTGAAGCGCGTGTGCGCGTGGGGGCGCGTGGACGACAGTGTGACACGCGCCTGACAGCGCGTGTGCGCGTGGTGGCGCATGTGCACGTGGTGGCGCGTGGCTTACCTTCTCGGGGCGTGTGAGGGCGCGTGGAGGGTCAGAATGGGGCGTGCTCGGTGCCGTTGGATTCGTCTTTTCGAGACGCATCTAATGGTATATTATATGATATTTTCTGAAATTGTTTCAGACTGTTTATAGCTAACAGTAGTGTTTAAAGCTGTTTTTGACTATTTTAATTGCTTTTAAATGCCTCATGTGATACATAGAGATGTATAATGCTTAGACCAATATGCTACATGATTTAACATGGCTACCTTTACATTTATTCATGCTTATATATGTGATATATGTTTAGTTTATCATACGATGATAGATTTAGGTGAACTTAATTAACATAAGGCGTTTGTTAGACAATCTAGTATAGTGAAATTGTTTCATGACCTTAATATAAATATTATGAATATGATCATGAGATTCTTGTGTTTATGAAGCACGTAATGGAATATGAATTTTTAATATTGAGAGAAAGGATGATTCTGTCAACAACAGATTTCTATCTGTAAGAAAGGGTTATTAATTGACGCCTCTTGACAATGCTCCACCCGATCTGGGAATCATCTGATTATCGATTATTGATTTGAAATATTTAATTTAAAAGGAAAAATCTCTTTATAATATGATTATGATTGTAACGTAAAATAATCCCTCTAAAATTAAATAATATCAAGTAGTAATTGGCCAATGACACAACGGGCTTGTGTCGGTCATAGCCTTCCAATATGATAGAAAGGGGTTCTTATTTTTAAATCATTGTCATTTCATGCTACAGCCGAGGGCTTTGATTTCGAAATAAGAAATACTTGTCTATTACATAGAGATGTGTATATTGAATTAGAATCTAAAGGTCGTTACGTGCTACAGCCGTGGGCCATTGGAGACTAATTCAATTGTACGAAATGTTGGGTTAGACTTGACTTAGAATATTGAGTTTGTCGTGCTACAGCCATGACTCAATTATTCAAGACGCTAAAGTTATATTACGGAATAACATAAGATGTAATTGACAAGAGTTGTCTGCCTATTGAACATCACATGACGTTTCGTGCTACAGCCGAGGTTGTGTGATGGAATGTAGGATCCCTATTCCCACTAGCATTATGAATGCTTAATTTTCACTTAGGGGTTGAATAAATTAGATAAACTAGTGGGAAACACTTAAGAATAAAGAGCCGATTCATATAGTGTTTTTAAATGAAATTGAATATTTGCTAAGTGTTGTTATGTGTTTATCATTTACAGATTTACTATATTCGTCATGTCTTCTGCACTATCACTCCGGAGCATACTAGATGCTTACAAGTTGACTGGTACTAATTTTGCTGACTGGCTTCGAAACTTGAGAATTGTTCTCAGGGTTGAGAAGCTGGAATATGTGCTTGACTCACCTAAGCCTACTGAACCTGCTAGCGATGCACATAATGATGAACATATTGTGTATCGTAAGTGGATAGATGATGCAAATGTTGCTCAATGCATCATGCTAGCTTCCATGAATATTGAGCTACAGAAGCAACATGAGCATATGGATGCTCACACTATCCTTATGAATCTACAAGAGTTGTATGATGTGGCAGGGAGGACAACTCGATATGAGATATCGAAGAGCCCTTCCAAGAAGAAGAAAGTAGGTGAGAAAAGCCGGTTCTACCAAAAGCTGAAGACCCCAAGAACAAAGCTGTTTGCTTTCACTGTAACAAGGTGGGGCACTGGAAGAGGAATTGCAAGGTTTACCTTGCAGAATTGAAGAAGAAGAAGGGTAGTGAGACTACCGCTTCTGATTCAGGCATATTCATGATCAAAGTTAATATGTCACTAGGTCAAATTTCTACTTAGGTATTAGATACCGCCTATGGTTCTCATATTTGCAATTCGTTGCAAGGACTAAAGGGAAATATGACTCTTGAAAAAAGATGAGGTGATTCTACGTATGGGCAATGGAGCAAGGGTTGCGGCCATATCTGTAGGATCATTTAGTTTACATATGCCTACGGGAAAGACTATTATTTTGAATAATTGTTATTACATTCCCTCTATTGTGAGGAATATTGTTTCTATTCCTATGTTGGATTTGGATGGTTTTTCATTTATTATTAATAATAATGAATGTTCTATTCTTAGAGATAATGTTCTTTATGGATATGGTATTTTAAATAATGGTCTGTATGTATGTGACGTAGAGCATGATTTACTTCAGATTGAACAAACTAATAAAAAAAATGAGATGATGAAAATCTGACCTATTTATGGCACTATAGGCTAGGTCATATTAGTGAAAATAGACTGCGGACATTGCATAAGGAAGGGTTACTTGACCCCTTTGATTTTGAATCATATCCTACATGCGAGTCTTGTCTATTGAGTAAAATGACCAAATCTCCATTTAGTGGACATGGATAGAGGGCTGCAGATTTGCTAGGATTGGTACACACAGATGTATGTGGACCAATGTCTACGCAAGGCATGGGTGGATTTTCATACTTCATTACTTTCATAGATGATAAATCTAGATTCGGATATGTGTATTTGATGAAACACAAGTCTGAAGTCTTTGAAAAGTTCAAATAATATAAACATGAAGTGGAGAAACAAACCAAACATAGTATTATAACTCTTCGATCGGATCGAGGTGGTGAATACTTGAATGGAGAGTTTCTAGATTATCTCAAAGAAAATGGTATAGTCTCCCAGTGGACTCCTCCATATACTCCACAGTTGAATGGGGTATCTGAAAGGAGAAATCGAACTTTGTTAGACATGGTTCGGTCCATGATGAGCTATGCAAATCTTCCAGTATTCCTATGGGGTTATGCATTGGAAACCTCAACATATTTACTGAATAAGGTGCCTTCCAAATCTGTTCCTCAAACTCCATATGAGATATGGAAAGAAAGGAAACTGAGTCTTAAACACGTTAAGATTTGGGGATGTCCAGCTTATGTCAAGAAAGTTGACCCAGATAAGATAGAATCTCGATCGGTAAAATGTAATTTTGTGGGATATCCTAAAGAGACTTTGGGGTATTAGTTTTACACCGATCATTGGGTGTTTGTCTCCAGACATGCTACCTTCTTGGAAAAGCAGTTTATCCTTGAAGGAAACAGTGGGAGCAAAATTGAACTAGATGAAGTTCAAGAAGCATAAACTACTACGGATCAAGTGGAAACACCTATTCAGACTGAACAACCTTCTGTGGAACAGCCCATTCGTAGGACAGGGAGAGTGTCTCGCCAACCTGAGAGGTATTATGGCCTTGTCATTGAGAATGGCAATGATTTGTCAATCATTGATGATGACGACCCTGTGACCTATAATGAGGCTATGAGTAGTGTTGACTCAGGAGTAGTGTTGACTCAGAGAAATGGTATAGTGCCATGAAATCCGAAATGGAATCTATGTATACCAACAAAGTATGGACTCTGGTTGAGGCGCCTGAAGGTGTTAAGCCTATTGGGTGCAAGTGGGTATACAAAAGAAAGATTGGAGCAGATGGCCAGGTGGAGACCTATAAGGCCAGGCTCGTGGCAAAAGGATTCAAACAAAGACAAGGGATTGACTTTGATGAAACTTTTTCGCCTGTAGTCCTTGCGATTGCTGCTTACTACGACTATGAGATCTGGAAAATGGACGTGAAAACGGCCTTCCTCAATGGGGAACTTGAGGAGGAAATGTATATGACACAGTCAGAGGGTTTTCTTTCCAAGAGAAATGAACACCTAGTGTGTAAGCTGCTGCGAACCATATATGGTTTAAGACAAGCTTCTCGTAGATGGAACATCCGTTTTGATGAGACAATCAAAGAGTTTGGTTTTATCAAAAACATAGATGCACCATGTGTCTACAAGAAGGTTAGTGGGAGCGCGGTAACATTTCTTGTATTGTATGTAGATGACATACTTCTTATAGGAAATGATATACCTATGCTGCAATCAGTCAAAGTATGGCTATCAAAGAACTTCACCATGAAGGACTTGGGAGAAGCATCCTACATTCTCGGTATGAAGATCTATAGAGATAGATCTAGAAGAATGATAAGTCTTACCCAGGGTACATACATCCAGAAAGTGCTTAAAAGGTTTAGCATGGAAAACTCCAAAAGAGGTCTCATACCGATGAGCCATGGAGTGTCCCTTTCCGAAAAAATATCTCCTAAGACACCTGAGGAAATAGAGCGTATGAGTAAGATTCCTTATGCTTCAGCAATAGGATCTATCATGTACGCGATGTTATGTACAAGGTCTGATGTTGCTTATTCAATTAGTGTGACGAGCAGATATCAGTCCAATCCAGGTGAAGACCACTGGAAAGCAGTGAAAAGACTCAGGACATTTTTCTTGTTTTTGGTGGTGAATCTTAGTTAAAAATAGAGGGTTATACTGACTCTAGTTTTCAATCAGAAAGTGATAGCAAATTCATGTCAGGGTACGTGTTTACTCTGAATGGTGGTGCGATTAGTTGGAAGAGTTCCAAACAGTCTACAACGGCTGACTCCATAGCGGAAGCAGAATATATAGCTGCAAGTGAGGCTACAAAAGAAGTCGTTTGGATGAGGAAATTTGTTTCTGAGTTGGGAGTTATTCCTAGCATTGAAGAGCCTATTGTGTTGTATTGTAATAACAACGCAGCAATAGCACAAGCCAAGGAACCTAGGTCTCATAAATATTCCAAACATGTCCTGCAGCGCTTTCATCTGATTAGGGAGATTGTTGAAAGAGGAGATGTCAACGTCGAGAGAGTTGACACACATAACAACATAGCAGACCCTTTAACAAAGCCACTTTCTCAAAGTCACTTTGATCGTCATAAAGACAAGATGGGTATTAGATACCAGAGTGATTGGCTTTAGTACAAGTGGGAGATTGAAAGAGATATGTCCTAAGTCCAATCATGTATGAGGATTTAGGAATAACTTTTATGTAATCTATTTTGATTTCATTGATATTAATAAAAGACTTATTTTTGTTTTTATTGCAGGCTCTATCTATTTTAAGTGTTTAAATAAGATATACCACAGTTTAGAGTAAAGGTTTTTATGGATTGTGATGAGATCATAATAATGAGACCTAAATGATGATAACTCTAAACTTAAATAGTTTCTGGTCGTAGGATTACTAACTGGTAATTAATAATCCGCAAAGATCGGTACATACTATACTTGCTTCATTATGAAGGATGTCTGTTCTCATAGGCATTTGTGTGGTGACACTATAGCTAGTATGTAGGTGCTTATTATAGAATAAGTTCACTGAACATGACTCACACAGCTGAACAACTGATGGAGTTCACTCACGTGTCAGCAGTTGTTCACATAGTGATAGTTGTACAAGTATCCTTAGACTTGAGGTCATCATAGTCATCTTATGTACACTGAACTATGCTTTGGTTTAGTTATTAGTCTCCAGGGACAATTATAAGGGCTCTACTAGGTATAGGAATTTGTAAACGAAGATAGTATATGATCAATAAAGGATCTACCCATTCTAGTGAAGGAAGAGAATGTTCAATGCTGATCCACTTATGTTAGTTCAGGAATCTCTGGATAGAGTGAATGAAATTAAAAAGGAGTTTCTAATTTACATTAAATTGAACTAAGCATAGTGAATGAGAAAGCAAGTGATTAAATAAGATAGGATTGACACAAGATTCATGCCTTGTATTTAATCGTGACATTGCAGGGTAGAAGATATTGATTGTATGGTAACTACTCACTGAATAGGTTCTTGGTATTCTAAGTAGTGAATTCGTATTATCCGGATAGTCGCGATATGCTGAGAAGTATCCCTCACGATGTAGAATAAATATGATTAATTAATTAATCATATTTAATGAATTAGAGAATTTATATAAATAATGATAAAATAGTTTTATTATTATTTATTTCTACTACCGGCTTAATATTGAACCTACAGGGTCACACCATAAAAGAGAATGATTTAATAGGGGAGGAATTAATTAATAATGGCTGATAATTATTTATTTATGAAATAAATAATTAATTGGCAAATTTAATAATTGATTAAATAAGATTTAATTGATTATAAATTAATTAAGCATAAGTTCTTAATATTATTAATTAAGAATTTAATTTTTGGAAATTAAATCAAGTGAGAGAATTATTTCTAAAGTGTTTAGAAAAAAGGATTAATACTTAAAAGGTGTTTTAATTATTAGTGAGAATAATAAAGGGTTAATAATAATAATATTTTATGGGAAAATTTTCAGCTGAAAATTTTGCCTATAAATATACTATTATAAACCCTATTTTTGCCTAAACCTAAAAAAGTTTACAAAACCCTAATTCTCTCCACCTCCTCCTCCTCCATTATATCGATTTCTTGGTGGATACCGGTGGAGTGCTTCACACTTGAGGAGCAGCTGCTAGGGACCTCCGCTCGTGGCTCGTGGTTCTTGGATCGCTTTTAAAGGTTAGAAACGATCCCTCGATTTAATTTACGATATGTATGCATATTATATGGATTTTATATCATGAAAATTGTTTTACCATGCTTCCGTGATAGATAAAATCCTACATCCAGGTGTCAGGATAATAAGTGGAAGGAACTGGCTGCTGTAATCTCTGAAAGTTGCTCAGAAACTGAGCTGAGTCACTAGATATAGCGCATTGCACTGTCGTATGCGGACCTGCACACAACTCACAAACACTGGTTATCTGCTTAACACCATAGTTAGCCAAATAATCGATCTTCATAGACAACGCCTTCAGTTGAGCAGTGATAGCCGTAGCTGTATCCACTTCAAGAACTCCTGCTACCTTGCCCTGTGGCAATCTCTGCACTGGATACTGATATTCATTAGCAGCCATTAGTTCAATTAGATCATAAGTTTCCTCATAGCTCTTTGCCCATAATGCTCCACCTGCTGCTGCATCGAGCATGGGTCTGGACTGTGCTCCCAACCTATTGTAAAAACAATTGATGATTATCCAATCAGGCATTCCATGATGAGGACACTTCCTAAGCATCTCCTTGTAGTGCTCCCAAGCTTCATATAAAGATTCTCCTGATTGCTGCGCAAATTGAGTAAGAGCATTCCTGATTGCAGCTATCTTCCCCATAGGGAAGAATTTAGTGAGAAACTTCTGAGCAATATCTTCCCAAGTAGTAATCGAACCTGCTGGTAGAGAGTGTAATCAGCTCTTAGCCTTGTCCCTCAGAGAGAATGGGTACAGTCTCAGCTTCACAGCATCTTCAAAAACACCATTGAACCTGAAGGTGACGCAGATCTCTATAAAATCCCTAATATGTGGATTGGGATCTTCCGCTGGAGAACCCCCAAATTGGACTGAAGTCTGTACCCATTGAATTATGTCAGGCTTGATCTCAAAGGTATTAGCTATGATAGCTGGCCGGATAATGCTAGATTGAATGTCATTGATCTTGGGTTGAGAAAAATCCATCAAGGCTTTCGTTCGTGTTGCTGGATCTCCCATTGTAATGAGTACCTGAAACACAAACAAATAAACCGTGAAAGTAAAAGAATCCGAGTCAGTGAACTTTAACAACCACTGATGACAAGCAGATAAACTAAAAAAACACTGAGTCCCTGACAGCGGCCCTAAAAACTTGTTAGGGTGAAAACACGCGCTAATAATCACGCAAGTATACACGTTCGCAAGTAGTATAAGATATAAATCAGATTCGTTCCCACAGAGACTGGTTTAGGTTAAGTTCAATTTATGTACCTATGCAATAATGTATGGTTATCGATCAATGCTAAGACAAAGAACAAATTGGGTTTTTATTAAACTAAGAGATTATACTAAATAACATTAACTAAGAGAATTGAGGTTGAAGTACTATATATGACAAACATGAGATTCTAACTTCATTAAATACTTCATTCAATAGCCTTTTCGTTCTTAACCTTAGCATGTGATGGTGATGACACTAATCAGATAACACGAAATTGATAAACGCCAACTTTTATTGCACGAGTACCATTCTATCAGACATCCACAAAAGAGATAGAAGCTGAATAGGCACCAATTATATTGAGACCCTATATGTCTATAGAATTTGACAACATAACGGTTTAAGCACAAGTTATCTATCTTGATTACATAGGGCAAGTAAAACGGTTAGAGTTACCTAAGAATCATGCATACACATACATGAACTTATGCTATCATGGCAAGTTCTAAACCTCTATATTCACTGTTGCTTCAATAGAGATTAACACGCTATCTTATATGTTAGCTACGCACATAAGACGAATAAGCACAACCAATACTAGTATATCAATCAATTACCACACACCAAGATATCGAAACAAATTAATTATTGAAATCCATAAGTAAATCCTCTAGAACCCCATGACAACTAATTTAGGGCATCCAAAGTTACAACTAATTCAAAGAATCACAAGTTGAAAACAAGATCTTCTTTTTTGGAGTTGTTCTGTGCTTCTAGGTCTTTTCCTTGGTATCCCAATCTTCCCGGATGATGAAAACCCTTTTTTTTAAGTATATATACGCCCCTAATGGACCTAGCCCTTAAAATCGTCAAATTCCACTAAAAAAAGGCTTTTTCAGCGAAATCAGCGACTAGCCGCGCCTTGGGCGGCCGCTCAGCTCTCTGGACGGCCGCTCAGCTCTCTAGGCGGGCGCTAAGCTCTCCTATCTAGAAAAATTTCTGATGAATCTTGTTTTGGTCATAACTTGAGTTCTACTTGTCAGAATTAGGCGATTCAACTGTCCACGCGAAGCTATTGAGATTCTCTACAACTTAACAATGGCCTTGACTTCCAATTCTGATCATTTTTTATCATATTTCCTTTAAAACGTCTTCTCTTCATATAACTGATACCTGAAATGCAATAACACAAAAACACATCAAAATATCAACAACTTGAGTCCAAAACACCAATTTAAGCTTGTAATAAAGCATTCCAAGTGGATATAAAATCCACTTATCAGTGACAATCAAGAATAATACCCTCTACCGCGAATCGATGATTTATCTGATCAGCTGAAGGGAGCTACCTATTTTTCGAAGATCGATTTAAGATCGGGGTATCATCAATTAAAGATTAAGGCGGAAAATATACCCAAGACGGTGTTTCGAATGAGATATGGACATTATGAATTCTTGATAATGGCGTTTAGTTTGACAAATGAGCCATCTGCTTTTATGGATCTTATGAATCGAGTGTTTAAGAAATATTTGGACAAGTTTGTGATAGTATTCATTGACGATATCTTGATTTACTAAAGGTCGGAAATGAAACATATGGAGCATTTGAAGATTGCCTTGGAAATCTTGAGGAAAGAGAAATTGTACGCGAAGTTTTCTAAATGTGAGTTTTTGTTAAAGGAAGTTCATTTTCTTGGACACGTAGTCAATAGTGAAGGTATCGAAGTGGATCCTGCGAAGATTAAATTTTTTATGAATTGGGAAAGACCAAAGACTCCAACGGAAGTGAAAAGATTTTTGGGATTGGCTGGATATTATCGACGATTCGTTCAAGATTTTTCTAAGCTTATAGTTCCACTGACTAAGTTGATAAGGATAAATGAAAAATTTGTTTGGACAGATAAGTGTGAAGAAAGCTTCCAAGAACTAAAGAAAAGGTTTGTTTCTGCGCCAGTGCTGGTTCTACCTGATGAGAAGGGCGAGTTTATTATATATAGTGATGCTTCGTATAGAGGACTAGGTTGCATATTGATGCAGCACGGAATGGTGATAGAGTATGTGTCACGTCAATTGAAGCCGCACGAGCAAAAATATCCTATGCATGACTTGGAATTAGCAACAATTGTGTTTGCCCTTAAGATTTGAAGACACCATTTGTACGGAGAGAAATGTGAAATTTATATGGACCATAAAATTTTGAAGTACATCTTCACCCAGAAAGAATTAAACATGAGACAAAGGAGGTGGTTGAAATTAATCAAGGACTACAACTGTACGATAAGTTATCATCTCGAAAAGGCGAATGGTGTAGCAGATGCACTAAGCCATAAGGAAATATTGAATGTGTTAACTTTGTCTACAGAATTGATCAAGGAATTCGAGAAGTTGGAGATAGAGATGCAAATCCCGAAGATAACATATGAAGTGATTTACACAATGACATTTCAGCAAGAGATTTTAGAAAAGATTCGACGTTGTCAGGAACAACTGATGGATCATGAGAAGGATAAATTGTCAGGTGAAGAGATTGAAGCGCGAAAGGATGATAAAGGGATATACAGAGTTTGTTCACGTATTTGGATACCTAATATTACAGATTTGATGCACGAGATTCTACACGAAGTGCATAATTCAAGATTTTTAATTCATCCCGGAAGTACGAAAATGTACAAGGATTTGAAAAAGAACTATTGGTGGTCGAATATGAAAAAGGAAATTGCAGAATGGATAAGTAAGTGCTATATGTGTCAAAGAGTAAAGGCGGAACACCAATGACCGAGTGGATTGCTTCAGCCACTAGATATACCTGAATGGAAATGGGAACATATCACGATGGATTTCATGGAAGGATTACCAAAGACCAAGGCTAATCATGATACGATTTAGGTGATTATTGATCGACTGACAAAGTCAGTGCATTTCATGCCAATCAAAGAAAGATTCTCATTGGAAAGATTAGTCAAGTTGTATATAGACAAAATAGTGATGCGTCATGGAGTACTAGTAATTATCATGTCTAATAGAGATCCAAAGTTTAACTCAAGATTTCGGGGACAATTTCATGATCACGTGGGTACGAAATTGAAAATGATTACATCATATCATCCGCAGACAGAGGGACAAAGTGAAAGGACTATTCAAACAATCGAAGACATGCTGAGAACCTGTGCATTGGATTTCAAAGGAAATTGGGATGATCATTTACTGCTAATAGAGTTTTCGTACATTAACAGTTATCACACGAGTATTGGCATGACGCCTTATGAAGCGTTATATGGAAGAAAACGTAGATCCCCAACCTATTGGGATGAAGTTGGCGAGCGCAAGCTATTGGGCCCAGAACTAGTTCAACAAATGATAGAGAAAGTGGAAGTGATTCGTAAAAGGCTGGTAGCTGCTCAAGATCGACAAAAAAAATATGCAGACCAGAATCGAAAGGATATGGTATTCGAACCTGAAGATAAAGCATTGATAAAGATATCTCCATGGAAAGGCTTATCCAGATTTAGAAAGAAAGGAAAGTTGTCCCATATATATTGGACCATTCGAAATGTTAAAGCAAGTCGGAAAAGTGGCATACGAGTTAGCGTTACCTCTGCAAATGCAACATATCCATAACGTATTCCACGTATCTCTTTTGAAGAAATATAATGCAGATGCTAGCCATGTAATTGAGATGGAACCCAGAAATTCAGCAAGATCTATCTTATATGGAACAACCCGTTCAAATTTTAGATCGTAAAGAGAAAGCACTTCGAAATAAGGTTCTACCTCTAGTTAGAGTTCTGTGGAGAAATCCTAAGGTAAAGGAATCAAATTGGGAATTAGAAAGCGAAATGCGAGAAAAGTATCCATATTTATTTGCTTAAACTAGATTCTGAGGACAAAATCCTTTTAAGGGGGTAGATTGTAACGACTGAGATTTCGCGATGTATTTACATGAATAAAATATAGTTTTGTGTTATAATTGTGGATTACGTGGATTTATGAGTATAAAATATTAAGTTATATAATTTTTTGGCTTATGTGCAATTTCTGTGAAACAGTAATAAGGAATGGGCAAAGCCTCGTTCCAGTTTGATGAGTCAGTGAAAGGGTTTAAGTTATGATTGTCGGGCCATCAGGTAGAAAGAGACCCGTTATTCAAAGGATGGATTAAATGAGAAGGATAAAGAATAATAAAATTGAGGATTTTAATAAGTTATGATATATGTTGAGTTCTCTGTGTGTTTCTGTGGTTTGGATTCACAATTGAGAAAGTGATATTGTTATTGAATTACCGGTAATTGTTACTCGCATAATCAGCTATTAAAAAGGGAATAATATGTTTAAGTGTACCAATATGAAATGTGTTTGATGTTATTGTGTGAATATATGTTATTTAAACTTTCGAGTATGAATTTGTGATTCACGAGTTTTTAAAATATTTTTCAGAGGATTTATTTGATTAGAATATAAGGATTAATTGATCCTTATATATTTTTATAAAATTATTAAAATATGATCAAGGTGCAAAATTTGTTTTATTATCTCTAGAATAGTCCTAGGTACTTTTCAAAAATGATAGTTGGATAATCTAAAGTTTTGATATGTTAAATAAATTTTCCAGAGTTTATTTCTATTATTGGGGATTTATTTGTAGAATCCATATAAATTAATTTGTTCGCTCAAAAATTATTCTGAAAATACGGGGAGAGATCTAATTTTATATTCATTGATTTAAAAATATAATTGTGGAACACTTTTGTTTTTAAGAGAATTTTTATATTATTTTCCATTGCAATAATAGAATTTCTGCATAAAAGAAAATAGAAATGAAAATCAGAATTTTGTTTTTTTATTTGTGAAAGGACACAAATGCTCCTGCCACACACACACACACACATATATATATATACTCACCCCTCCCTTTCTTTTTCTTTTCTTCCTCCCCGATTGTCTCTCTCTTTCTCTCTCGAGCTCTCTCGACTTTCTCTCTCTCGGTATCTCTTTCTCTCCTCTTGTTTTCTTTGATTCTCTTGGCATAACTCAAATCCAACCTAGGATGTGTGCTTTTCTTACCTTATATATACATACACATTTTGATATTTGCAGAATATTTTTGTTGAATGCTTGCATGTTAGTTGCTGTGATTTTTTTTAAGAAAAATCGGCAAGGTTTTGAGTTGGGGGCCAAATTTGGCAACCCCGAACCCGTGCTGCCACCAGTGATGAACTTCGGTGAGCCGATGGTGAACAATGATGCTAGACTGAGTTCTACAATCCCTAAAAACCTCTATTTGATTGTTGCATGTTATTTTTTTTGAAAAACCCAAATAGAACTTTCAGTTTTAAAATAATTTAGTTCGAATTATAGAACAAATTCGATTGATATGATTTTGGTTCGTTAGTTTTGATTTGGGTTATGTGAACCAATTTGGTTGTATGTTTTTTTTATTCATACATTTAGTTCACATGATTTTAAATCCAAATTGTATGTTTAACTTGATTTTTCAAATCGAGATTATGCGTGATGATTCGAGGATTGAAAAATTAATATGTGGATTTATGACTTGCAAGTTGGATTATATGCTAGGATGGATTTGCATGTACATGGTGTGATTTTGTGTTATTACTAAGAAGTATATTCGGTTTTAAAGAAAATAAGAAAACGAGACCTTAAAGTCGAGTTGCATATTATCATTTTGATTAGGTAAAGTTGATCTTATGAATAACGATTGCATGCTATATGTTTTAAGTATGATCGATTAGAGATTTTGGGTGAATATTGTTGATTGTGATTTTGATATAAGGGTAGCCGTAGTTACGAATACGTCATGCAGGATTTTCGAAAAGAAAGTATATAGGTATGTAAAAGGAATATAGTCGATATAATTTAATAAGATTTGGTGTCGGATTATATGATTATGTGATTACTTTCTATATGTAAAGTATCGAGTTATTTAGTGATATAGAACATATAAAGGTGTAACCCATTATGTGTGATATATATGTATAAGATAAGAAAGTTAGACGTTTTGAGAAATGTCGAAAATCGATAAAGTTTCTAATTAGGATTCGTTTTGTATTGTAGATTTGGAAAGAGAAGGCATTCAGGCTAAAAATGAAAAAGAGGTCTTACGTGACAGTAGCTCAAACTCCGTAAAACAGAAAAGCTTTTTGAGGCAAGTAACTCTGCCTTCTATAATGAATTGTTTATAAAGAGATTGTTGAGGTTATGCACTGATAGAGTAAAGAATTTTCGTAATGTTGTTATTGATCCTTGTAATAAACCCTGATAACAATCCCTTGTTTCAATAATTTATACCCTGTTGTCATATTTTGCTATCTTTGTGATCATTGACCCTAGCGATGAAATGAACCTTTCATATTTCATAACTTGTTAACCTAGATTCCTTTGATACTAAACTTGTGCCTTGTTTACGCGTCATTCTTTGGAACTATCCTGACAACAGCCTTAATATACCCTGTTTAATGTTTGATCATTTTCTTAACTTACAATCCCTATTTATTTCCAATTTGTTTATTTTCCTTGAATTCTTGAATTGAACATAAGAATGACTTTCGACTTGAATGAGTCCAAACGATATCACTTATCGGTAATGTTAAAATGAGCCAAACTTCCTTGTATTCCAATATAAAGGTTTTCCAAAATGAATTCCTAAAGGATTGGATAGAGACGTAAGAGGGTAGTGGGACTAGTCCAGTCACGTAAGAGACTAGCGGGGCTAGTCCAATATAAGGCTGAAATAATGCCATAGGTACCTTAATGACCAGATGGAGGTCATTACAGGCTGATCACCCAAATTATATTTAAAAGATGGATGTTCCAATCAAGGGTTCTTAGTTGTTAAATATTGAGAGTAAATGTTTTATAAATGTTGCAACAAATGTAATGTTTATCTTTTGATTTGAAATTGAATAGTTTGAAACTAAATTTTCCTTAAGTTCTGAGAAATTATATTCGAGAACCCTCTCATGTTACTTATATAAATCCATGTTCAAAGCTTGGTATGATTGCCTCTTAAAGGGTGAACTTTTCTGAGAACCCTATCGAGTGATCTTGAAAAATGTTGATTATACAGACTTGAATATTGAAAGCCTTGAAACCCTCTTTTGAAACTCTTTTTCTAAAAAGTTGATATAACGCTGCCACCTAGTTTACTAGATTTAGAATGCCTTAGTCATTGTGTTATGTTGATGTTTAGAACTATTTATATAGTTACTTGCTGAGCTTCTTTGTGTTAGTGTTTGTGCCCTAGAGACAATACTATGATGTTTTAGTTTAAGACATTTGGATTATTAAATGTACATGGTGCTGGGCAGATCCGATGTGAGATTCTACGTGTATGTTGTGTCATAAGTAATTCTCACAGTGATAATGATGTAATGGTCCTTAGAACTAAAGTTATTATATTTCTATACGAGAATAATATACATTGATTCCAGTAAAAGTTATCCTTGACCGGTAATGATAAAAGTATATTTCAGGTATATTATGAATTGTATGAGAAATATGAATGATCTAGAAAGAATTTAACCCTCCTAATTTTAGGAGTGATATTATTGGCCTCTTGTGTGAGCTAGACTATGAAATGTGTGGCCACACTCAAATGTTGATTTGATATGATAGTCTACTCATTGATCAAGGAAACATGGATTAAACATTGATGAGGATGACACATTACATGCCTCTAGTTTAATCTAAAATATGTGGCTAAAGGGATTATATTTTATTGTCCATTATTCACGAAAGGTTAAATCGATCACTGATTGAATTATTATTACTTGGGTAGCAATGATGTATTACTAGATGTCGCTCATTGTTTACGATTTAAAATTAGATTTAAAATTCTTCGCCAACGTAATAATAACCTATAGGGTCATACACAAAGAATGCTTGAAGAATTATTTAATTTAAATTGGATTAAAATTATATTAAAATAATTTGAATTATTTATAATATTAATGAAGTATGACTTAATTAATTAATTAATTAAATAATGATATTTGAATTTACTAATATTAATTATAAAATTTAGTTGTTAAATAATTAAGTGTGACTTAATTATTGTACAAATAGGAATTTTGAATTAATAATAACTCCTAATTAGTTTAAGAGTTATAATTCATTTTTCTACTCTCTATATAATATCTCTTGTGTGGCTAATTTGGTGTGCAAGACTTTTACTAAAACCCTAGCCGCCAAGAAAGAAGATTGAGAGAGCAAGAAGAAACAAGTTTGTGCTATTACACATCCAATCCTTGAGTTCAAGCTTTCGTGTGGATACCGATAGAGCGTAGATCACGAGAGCATGATGCGTGATGATTGAACAATCTTTGGATCTCCATTATTCAACCAATTTGTAAATCTTCTTAAGGTAAACAAGCTTCTTTGGATCATGCGGTAGATTTTAAAAATTCTGATTTTTCACCTTTTTAATTAATGTTTCCGTTGCGTTTATATGCTCGAAACCCTTCAATGGCATTAGAGCTACTTGTGAAAAGTGTATAATTCATTTATGTATTTACTGGTTTTATGATGATAACATGTATACAATATTTCATAACTGTTATGTATGCGATTTTGTATGTTTTACATGTTGTTATGTTTATATATGCGTATGTATGTATATGTTTTGAATATGTGATATTCATGAGAGCTATATAATCATATAATGATTATATAATCTGTATTTATACTGATATATACATGTTTTGTGTTTGTTCTTATTATAAGAATCGTATTTGATAAGATTCTGAATTGGATGCAGCAGATTTGCTGAAATCTGTGTTTGGTGTGCAATTTTGGCGAACGAATACGCTATTTCATATGGAATCGAGCGTCTGAACAAAACTGCTAGCTAAATCTATCATCGACTGATCTGTAAGGTGTTTGACGTTGTTTAGGCCCTGTAATCTGCGATATACTGTTATCAGAATTAATTTTGAATTTTCTGATTTTTTCCATATTTGGTTTTTATGATTATATCATGATGAGTACGATATGTTAAGATCAGATTATGTGTTCTAACATGTTCTTATGTGTTAATTGAGGATGGTGGATGGTTATGGCTTATGACCTTAGGTTAATGGTTTTGGTTTTTTAAATACGGCTTGCATGTCATTCGATCTTGTAATTATTAAATCTTGAATGTAACTCAAGTTCTTCTTTTAAGTTCATTAGATTAGTTTTATATTTCATTCTCATAATGTAAATGAAGACATGAAGATTTGAAGATCAAGGGAGGGTAATCCAACATGGAGGCCATTCAAGGAAGCAATACAAAAAAAAGTTATGTAATAGTTAGCCTCTATTTATTTTGCACCTTTGATTGACCTAGATCTTTGTCATTAGCTTGATAAAGATCACATAGGATGAAGCCATAACCAACCTCATTTAATTTATCGCAATTTACATATATATGCTCATATGATGAATGTATGTGTAGAGTAGTTTATAAAGATGCATGCTTAATTAGATTAAGGATGTATGTATTAAATACGACACCCATGCCATGCTTACTAAACAAGATAAAATCTGTAACGACTCAAGATTTTAAAATGAACAAATGATTATGAGATTCTCGTATTTATGAAACACATAATAAAATAAAAAATTTCTTTTTTCTGACATGGGGAGATTTTGTCAAAAGCGAGTTCATTGAACTTATAAGGTTGTGGGTTTTAAGAGAGACCGTTATGACTCCCACACTATCTGGAAATCAAACCATTGAGGAATATTGATTTGAAGTATTTTATTCAAGGAAAAATTGGGAATCTCTTTATGATGGGATCATGATCGTTTTAAAATTAACAAAACCCTAAAGTTAATATTAAGTTGATCAGATGTCTTCCAATGAGGCCAATGCGTTAACCCCTAGATCGACAGGAGTGGGTTCGCCAAAGCGAAGTACTCCCATCTATCGTGGGAGATTTGTTGAAGTATATTGATACTTTTTGACTATTGGGTTTTACTTAACTAAGTTACCACAATAGGATTGTGAACTTAGAGGCTTAGAGTTTGGCGAGATTTATTAGATAAATATGAACAAATGTTGTTCCACCAAGCTATCCAAGAGTTATATAGTTGATATAATTGAAAAATTGTAACGCCCCCAAATCCAGGGTCAGAAATCTGGGCCGTCACGCAATCCTTCAATCATGTGTAACATGCATTAACTCAATAATCCAATAATTGTATATCACAGACCCCCAATCTCACACACTCACAAGTTATAGCCTTAGAAATAACGTACAACACGTATCATCTGTTATTAAAACTCAAATGTACTTTACAGTATCTCAAATAATTATTCATAACCTCTACATGAAGTTACAATAATTACGACGGATATCATATACCTATCTGATACTTTGGCCCACCTGAGACAAAGCTGCCAGGGATTCTCCCAATGACTGCAAGCGACTAAGTCCCACACCGGCATACTGGTTATCTGTTGTGTTGTGACATTTAAAAGAAAGCAAGAGTGAGCAATAATGCTCAGCCATAATAATGTACAGTATGAAAAGACTGTATGAGGAATTCAAGTATAATTCCATAAATGATAAATATATTTATTCAAAAATAGTTTTCCTCGGTGATACACACCTTCTTTCGAAAATAATTCTTTTGTGGACTTATTATCCTGCGAATACCTTAATGGTAAACCCAGCACCTAGTCTTGGGTTACGGTATTGCATCACAATTCCAATTGGAAGAATATGACATTCACTGGAGCCAGCGCATACGATGATCAGTCGTACTACGGAAATAGTAACCTTTTCCACATGTAGATGGACGATTTCCTTACTCCCGGTTGTCACCCTAGCCGCATTCGGGCTTTATATGCTTCCCCATTCTACCTGGGTATATTTTGCATACTTCGTATGTCCCTCACTACACGTGGTACCTTCTCATACGGAAAATTAATATAGTAGTCTCCCCAGTCCACGAAGTACTGGATCTCTACCCCTCCTTTGTCCTTTTAAGAATCCTATCATATACTTGGAATCATTGAACTATATCGCAGTTCCTTAAGCATTTTGCTTGTTGAAAGGCACAACTCATCTCATATATATATGTACTTCCGAAAGTTTTCGCAGGAAGTACTAAGGATGTGAGTTGACCGTTGTTAACGGATAAATAAATAAATAAGGGGGAGAGTTTCCTTTGAAAATATATTCAAAATATTTAAAATAAGTCAAGATAATACTCTCTAACGATCTGAAATTATTCGAATGATTTTCCGAAAATCAGAAAGTATTTTAAATCAGGTTTTATGATTTTTAAATCATATCAAATCATTTAATAAATAATTAATAAATAAATAATAATTATTAAATAATTAAACCTCGAATAATTATACTTTAAAAGAATATTTGAAATAATATTCCTCAATAATTTATGTTTAAGTAATTTAAAGTAATCTTTAATAATTAATCGAGTTTGAAATGAATAATCATTGGAGAATAATTCTCCTATTTTAAATGAATAAATGAATTAATATCCATCATTCGGGTATTTAAAAATAATTGAGGGAATACAATTTTTGGAAATCATTTTAATAAAAGTTCGAGGTATTTAATGTTTCGCAAGTGGACGTCGAGTCCCTTGGAACACAACTACTACTATGGACTTTAATCGTCCTAAAATATCACCGGAATGATTCCTGGGTTTTTATTTTAAAATACATACCGACCAACTCTCGGTCTACAATATACATGTCATGCTACTTTGTAGCGTTAACATTTCTCAAATATAACAACTCCGGAATATTTCTGGGTTTTTATAAACTTACACCGACCAATCCTCGATCTAAATATATCATTTTAAATCCGGTACTTTTATTATACCAAAATCATCATATCTTATGATTCAATAAATAAAAATTTGTATATCACCGTAAAACATTTATCATTTATTTTAAAACAAACCCAACACAACAGTTTTAAAAGTTAGGGTTTGAAAACTTGCCTAGAGTCCCAGATACGTTTTCCGACTTCCTCTCGTTCCGGGTTTTCTATTCAACAAATATCATAATCTTAATCAGCATTCCTACTCTCATCACCAACTCATATTCTAACAAGTTCAATACTTCATAATTTTCAATATTCGACCGACTCGAAATAAGTATCAATCCTTGGTCGAAACGGACGGTCAAAGTAGTCTTCTAGAGTTGACTTTACTAAATATTACTATTATGCTACTCACACTCTATCATTTTTAATAAATCGTAAAATTAGTATTTTAATATGAAACCCCCTCGAGGAGCTTCTTGAGTGCTTTTAATATTTATCATAAAAGTTTCATTTTGATAAAATGAATTTAATTAGGTGAAAAGTATTTCAAAAGTTCGGTCAACTACGGAGTTTTACTATTCAAACCGCTTTCACTAAAATGTTTATATCTCTCAAACCGTTAATTCAATTGACACAACGTTTTCACGTACGTGATCTAGAAAAAATTTATAACACATAATTTGAAAATGGTTTTCTAGTAACAGGGGTGAAAATTCCGAAGTGGCAGTTTCCTAACAGGGGTTGTTTTTAACGTTCGTACTCCGCGCGACCTCGGATTTTACATTTGTAATTATATTATTATTCCTGTAATTCTTGATGGTTTGTAGGTACGGTCATTTTTCAAAGTTCATTTTCTTCGAAACTAATAGCGTTTACAAACACTCATTTGGTTTGTATAATCACAATATGAACTCGAATTCTTAAATTTAAAACTTATTTATGGTGTGGTCGTAAAAGTTTTTATTAAACCGCAAGGTTACTATTCATAAAGGTCTTTTACCGATGTCAAAAATTTGGGTTCTTACACAAATATTGTCTACCAAAATAATCATGTTTTAAGAGAAAAGCCAAAGCTGACCTAACGCATGGTGAAATATGGATCTTGGCTCACTAGAAAGGATATAGAAGTTATTCTTTCCAAATTAATAGTTAGGGCTATTGATTTGATAAAAATAGTGGGAGATATATATTGTGAATATATATATGAATAATCACTTGAACATAATTTAATGAT
Source organism: Apium graveolens (assembly GCF_009905375.1). Lineage (NCBI taxonomy): Eukaryota > Viridiplantae > Streptophyta > Magnoliopsida > Apiales > Apiaceae > Apium > Apium graveolens. The sequence goes on from NC_133655.1 coordinate 118,648,925, forward strand.
CATCTATAGACTAAGTCATTTTATGCACTTTAATATTGTATATATCAAATGACAAATAACACAAATAACTTTTCTATATAATAGTCCTTGAGAAGGACAAGCTGACATGAAATAATTTTCTCGATTGACATGGGAACTTGAGGATTGTCCTTAGGTTCAAGGATGTCACTCAAACCCCTCCCTTATTTCCTTTAGCTGAGAATGAAACATGTGCTGAACAAAATGCTTACCAAAAGAAAATTGATTATGTAACTGATGTTTCATGTCTCATGCTTATAATTATGAGTGCTGAGCTTTTGAGGCAACAAGAGCATAATGATGCTTATGATATGATTGAGCACCTTCAAAGGATGTTTGAAGCATAGGGTCGTCAGAAAGATTTGACAATAATAAGGCACCATACTTATGCATTAATGGGAGAATGATATCTGGTTGGACCGCATGTTCAAAAGATGATATGTATATGTACCTTGATATTTTGGGTTTCAAGAATAGTCTAGAGACTCAGCTTGATTTGATCAAACAATCTTTGAACAACTTCTATTCTTAGTTTGTTAAGGACAAAAGGAATGAGATAGACAGAACACTCACTGAGTTGTTAAGCATGTTTAGAACTGCTGAAAATAAAATGGTAAAAGAATGAATTACGTCCATATTGATGATGTACACATGTAATGTAAATGGGAATGGAAAGTGGACAGGCAAGGTGAAGATTTGATCTTATTCGGTGCCAAACCAAAGTCCAATACCAAAGGGCTTTTGAAGCCTGATAGATTATTGTCATTTCTGTGGAAATAACTGGATGATTGGAAGTTATATTTTTGAGCTTGTTTGGAAGATCTAAAGAAGAAGACTAGAAATGGTCAAGCTTCAGGTATTGGGTTAGAATTGGAGCAAAAGTTATTGCTCTAGTTGAAGGAACTCGATACCTAATTTTTCCCATAAGGCGAGATTAAGAACTTGATAAATTGTTATTACGTGCCTGACTTTAGTGGATACATTAAATAAATTTTTTGTCAAGACAAGAAAGGTTTTCATTTTAATTAAATAAACAATAGTTGTTTATTCTATTTTAATGATAAGGCTTATAATGTTGCACAATTAGTTAACAATTTATATGTTCTAAGATGACTCAAATCAAACATTACCTCTAGCATTGTCGTTAAGCCATATTAATGAGAAACACATTTCTGAGTTACATATAGATGGATACTTGGATAAGTTTGATTTTGAATCATATGGAAGATGCGAACTTTGTCTCATTGGTAAAATGACTAAAGATTCTTTTACCTGATCAGGTGAAAGGGCCATCGAACGGTTAGGACCTATACATAATGATGTAAATGGTCGAATGCGTATGATGGCAATGGGTGGCTTATACTACTTCATAACATTTACTGATGATTTCAGTAAATATGGATATGTGGTTCTTATGAAGAATAAATCCAATTCTTTTGAAATGTTCAAAGAATATAAGGCCGAAGTAGAAAAGAAAACAAGGGAAGAGTATAAAAGTTTTACGATCAGATCATAAAGGAGAATACTTAAGCCTCAAATTTAAGTGTTTCTTGAAGGAGTGTGATATTGTTTCACAACTTACTCCTTCTGAAACACCTCAATCGAATAGAGATTCTAAGAGGAAAAATCATACCTTGTTGGACATAATGCGATCGATGATGAGTCAAGCGGATCTTTCATTCATTTTCTGGGGTTATGCTCTAGAAACGGCTGCATATACACTTATCCAAGTTCCAACTAAAGCGGTTCAAAATCCGTATGAGATATAGAGTGATAAATGTCATAGCATGTCATTTATGAAAATTCTGGGACGTGAAGCATTTATAAAACTTTTAGCCTCTGGCAAGCTTGGACCAAAATTAGATAGATGCTATTTTATGGGATACCCAAGTGAGACTAGGGTATAGTTTTTATAATCCTTCCGAGAACAAAGTGTTTGTTGCTCGGGCCGCTGTATTTCTTGAGGGAGAACTACTTTCTAAGAAAATCAGTGGGCGGATAATATATCTCGATAAAGATCAAGAACCATATGATTAGATTGAACCAGAGTTGGAATAAGATCAGGATGTACATCAAAATGTTGAAAGTAATCATGTCCAAGAAACACAGGTTATTCATAGATCTAGTAGGATTCAGCATGAGTTTTGGAGAAATTGTGGATTTCTTTTGACTCAAAATGGTGATGTGATGCTTACGGATAATGATGAAGCCTCTCACCTACCAAGATGCCATGAACCGTCCAGACTCCGAGAGATGGCTGAAGGCCATGAAATCCGAGATGAAATCCATGTATCATTATAAAATATTGACTTTAATTGATCCACTCGAAGGGGTAAAACCTATAGGGTGCAAGTGGGTTTTCAAGAAAAAGACTGATATGGATGGTAAAGTACAGACCTATAAGGTGCGACTAGTGGTAAAAGGTTTTAAACAAATTCATGGTATTGACTATAATGAGACTTTTTCACCAGTTTCTATGGTCAAGTGCATCAGGATTTTGTTAGCAATAGTTGCTTACTTTGACTATGAGATTTGGCAAATGGATGTCAAAACTGCTTTCTTATATGGGAGCCTTGAAGAGGATGTATATATGATACGAACTGAGGGTTTTGTCGATCCAAAGTTCGCTATGTTGTTCTAAGTTTCTTCTATCTATTTATAGATTGAAGCAAGCCTCAAGGAGAATGAATATTCATTTTGATAAAACGGTCAAAGAGTTTGGCTTTATTTAAAACGAAGATGAACCATGTGTTTGCAAGAAGGTTAGTGGGAGCCATATGACATTCCTAGTATTATATGTAAATGACATATAACAGATATGGAATGGCATACCTTCTCTACATGTTGTTAAGACTTGGTTGAGAAATACTTTCTCGATGAAAGAATTAGGCGATACTACCTATATATTAGGGATCAAGATCTATAGAGATAGATTGAATAGATTAGTCTACCTATTCGGAATACATACATTGATAAAGTATTACATCATTTTATGATGCAAGAGAAAAAAAAGGATATGTGTCGATGTCTCATGGGATAGTGATCTTAAAAGATAATTGCCCCCTAAATCATTAGATGATATGGGCCGGTTGAGAAAGTTCCAGATACGTCAGCAATTGGATCTATAATGTATACAATGATATGTATTTATCCTGATGTTTCGTATACTTTGAGCATGACGATCATATATCAGTTTAATCCAGGTGAGGGTCACTGGATAGTTTTCAAGAATATTCTTAAGTACTTAAAGAGGACTAAAGATTTATTTTTGGTGTATGGAGAAGATAGCGAACTGGTAGTAAAGGGTTACACTGATACTAGTTTCTAAACCTAATTTCTGGATAGACAAGGATGATTATGTGTCTATTTCTGGTTTGTGTTTTGTCTAAATATAATTGACGTTAGCTTGAATAGTTCACAACAAGAATAACGATGATTCTATAGAAGCCGGGTATATTGATGCTTTCGAAACAACCAAGGAGACTGTTTAGGCATGTCCTTAAGCGATATCACCTTATTAATGAGATTAATGATCAAGGAGATATAAATATAAAGTGCATAGTAATGATAGTGTTGCAAACCCACTAACTAAGGCTTTTTCGCAGAAGTAGCACGATGGTCATACTAGTTCCATGAGTATGAGATACATGGGTGATTGGCTCTAGTGCAAGTGGGAGATTGTTAGTGTTTGTGCCCTGGAGACAACACTATGATGTTTTAGTTTAAAACATTGGATTATTAATGTTTATGTTCTATCGATTGTTCCCTTTGTAATTTTTTAATTCTTAATTTACTGCGATATAAATGTTAAATTAATAAATGTCGTTTGAATATGATATGCAATTCTATATCTCTAAGTACGTGTTATGGATAAAAAGCTAAGGTATTATTTGCTGTATTTATTACTAAGATTCGGGAGCTCAAGGCCTTTAATGGCTGCTCTCGTGTTTCGTGACTCAATCTGCCTTTACGAGATGCCTACGTATCTCTGTGAATTAGAGAATCAAGCCAAAAAACGTAGTTCTGATTTGTGGGGTGAGGCCCCTTATATAGATGTGGGAGTCCTTGAATTGGACTTGGTATAGGAGACTTGGTGGACAAACCTCTGAATTAGGATAGACTTAGGAGTCCTAGGAAGTAGGAAGCTGATTCCTTATCCTTTTAGGTCCCCTTGAGGCTAATCTATAAGGATTTATATCCTTATCGGGACTCTTCTCAATAGCTGATTTTTCCCTTATTAATTAATTACGAAATTAATTAATAATCAGGGCTTTTGGGCCTTTTTTATTCCACCAGGCCTGATCTGGTCCATCATGCTTAACCTTTCTGGTCTGAATATTATACATCTTATTATTGGGCCTATCAGCCCATTAATTATAAAATCAGGACTTATTTATCCCTATCATTTGCCCCCCAACTTTTGGGAAACATTGATTAGGTTTCGCAGAAGTTATTCGTTCCCTTTCAGGGTTTCGTTTTTGCGTAAAGTGTGGAGCGACCTACACATTTACAATGAATCTTCCTTTTATTCAGAAATTATCTTAATTTCCAGGAATTTTTCCCTAATTTTCTGGGATTTTCCCTAATTTCTGGATTTTTCCCTTAATTTCTGGGATTTATCCTAATTTTCTGGGATTTTTCCTAATTTTCTGGGATTTTTCCCTAATTTTCTGGGATTTTTCCCTAATTTCTGGATTTTTCCCTAATTTTCTGGGATTTATCCTTAATTTCTGGATTTTTTCCCTAATTTCTGGGATTTTTCCTTAATTTTCTGGGATTTATCCTTAATTTCTGGATTTTTTCCCTAATTTCTGGGATTTTTCCCTAATTTTCTGGGATTTATCCTTAATTTCTGGATTTTTCCCTAATTTTCTGGATTTTTCCCCTAATTTTTGGGATTTATCCTTAATTTCTGGATTTTTTCCCTAATTTCTGGGATTTATCCTTTAATTTTCTGGATTTATTCCTTATTTCTGAAAATATTAACATTTTTCAGAAATTATTTTAAGGAATTTCCTTATTTTTTTGTAATTTTCCTGGATTTTTTCTTCCTTCTTTTTTTTTTTCTTTTTTCTTCCTTTTTTTTTTATACAATTTTCGACCAGGAATCCATTCGACCAGGATCCTGGTCGAATTAGCCCCTGTTGTGCCTTGGTCGAAGGATTTTCGAGGAGGATGCTTTCGGTCAGGAGTCCTGGTCGAATTTCGGCGAGGATTTTTCCTTCTTTCCTTTTTTTTTTTTTTTTTTTTTTTTTTTACAATTTTCGACCAGGAATTTTTTTTCCGACTAGGATTTTCGTCCCTTTCGGTCAGGATTCTTGCTTTTTGACCGAATTAAGCTTCTCTTGCTGCCCAGGTCGACAGAATTTTGACCTCAATGATTTCGACCAGGAATCTTTCGTGTTTCTTGGTCGAATGGGTCTAATTCTAGTCGAATTAAGCCTCCTTTTCAACCCTGATCGACAGGATCTCGACCTCAGGGGCTTCGATTAGGATTTCTCTATATTTTCTGGTCGAATTGATCCTGGTCCTGGTCGAATTAAGGCCTTTATTTACCCTGATCGACTTGATTTCGAGCTCAAGCCATTCGACCAAGACTTCTTTGTGTTTTCTGGTCGAACAGGTCAAGAACATATGCATGTATATAAATTTTTGTACATACTTGGATTTAGGCCCCTTATGCTGGGCTAAAACTTGGGCCCATTTTAACTGGGCTTATTCTCTTACTGGGCTTCACAGGCCTTTCAATTGGGCCTCTAATTCTGGGCTTTTAATTTGGGCCAACGTTTTGGGTTTAGGCCAAAAAAAAAAAAAATTTATCTTAGCTGGACTTTCCACCCCTAAAACCATTTGGGCCTCTTTCAACACTTGGGCCCTTAACTGGGCTTTTGTTTTCTAAACCCAAACTCCAAATTACTCTAGGATTGTTTCTGGATTCTTCCAGAATCTTCAAAAAAAACTCAAGTTTTCTTTCTTGAATTTTCCAAAGATTTCCTGATGCTTCCAGAACCTTCTTTTTTTGGGCCTGAATGGGCTTTTCTAGGCCCAATTTCCTTCTTTTCCTCCTATATAAAGGTGGGGGGTGTGCTCTCACTCACACTCTTCACCCTTCACTTCATTCATTTCTAAAACTCTCCAATCTTTCTCCTATTCCAAATTTCCTCCCTTAGCTTCCAGCCTTCTTTTCCAGTCTTTACTAAATGGCTGACAAGAGTTCTGAGAGGGCGGCCAAGATAGCCTCGACTTCAAAACGAGGTAAGGATATCGAGATCCGCTCTTCATATATGTCTTTAATTGATATGATTAACACTAGGGGGATGAATATCCCTCCACTGCACATCTCGACTCTTTTAATCATTGTAATACTTCGCACAACATAGATTTTAATAAACTAAATGCTCGCTATAACGTCCTTCCTCCTCTTAGATTAGTTCCAGTCTCTGGTGGTGACCGTACTTGCCATTGGAGACCCGACACTCTCTTCATTTACACAGAGGCCCTTAATGATGGGCTTAGGTTTCCTTTCCATCCTTTTATTCCTCATCTTTTGGTTGATCTACAAATTAATCCGTGTCAGCTTCCTCCAAACGCCTGGAGGAATATTCTATGTTTTATGGTTTGTTGTCTTAGGGAGGGCTTTCCTCTTTCTGTAGCCGTTTTTAGGAAGGTCTTTCAGTGTTATAATAGTTCTTCCAATATCTGTGGCTGGGTCTATGTCAAGCAAAGGCCCAAAAGCAAACATATCTTTAACAGCGCCTCTATTCCTGATAATAATCAAAATTGGAGGAATAGTTTTGTTGGGTTACGTTGGGAGAATGGTGACTGGGGCACACTTTTTCGATCTTCCTTCGGGAAGGTCAGTGATGGTAGCCTCAAATCCATTCACTTAACTCCTGAAGAAACTATTATTTATAATGGGCTTACTCAGGATGATGGCACCACCACCAGCTGGACTCTCTTAGAGGAGTTTTCCCTGATTCATGTGGGACTATCCTCTGTTTCTCAACAGGGTATTTTTCTTCCCTTCTCAATTTTACTTCATTTCATGCATTATTAACATCACTTATTTTGTCATTTGCTTTGTTTCAGCTGCTAAGGAGATTAACGAGGACAATGTTCCTTTGGTTGAGGAAACAGCTAGGATGAAGAAAGCTCGGCTCGCAGGCCTAGACACCCGGGGAAAGGCCACGGAGCCTATCTTTTTGAAGAAGCACAAAGAGCCTATAGGGGAGGCTTCAACTGAAGGAGCTGGAGGCCATGATGCTCCTATCACTGCTGCTGCCCCTACTGCTGCTGCCACAGGCGCCTTTCAGCCTCTCTGGGGATTCCGCCGAGGGGACACCGTAGTTGGTTCCACGAAACATGCTTGGGATTGGTCTTACCATAGCGTGACTCCCAAGGATTTTACTGATGTGGTGGCCACCCCTGATCTTGAGAGGATTAAGCTCATGGGAGCTCAGTCTCTGGCTTCGGTATGCCTTCTCTTTTTTGAACTTATTTTTCATTCTTGTAGCATTTTCTTGCCTTATATTTTGTTAATTGCTTTGTTCCAGTCTAACGCCTACTTTCAAGGCGTTGTGAGGCAAGCCGAATCGTGGAAGCGGGCTTCTGATAAGGCCGATAATGCCCTCAGGAGGCAACAGAAGAAGTATGCTACCCTGGAGAAGAAGCTCAAGCGCAAAGAGGAAGAACTCGGAGAGTCTAACGCCGAGCTGGTGGTACTTCGGGCGGAGAAGGATAAAGCTATAGACAACTATCTGGACTCGGAGGAGTTTGCCCAATCCATGGGGATTAGGGATGATTCAGTCTTTCCCGGGTTTTTTAGGACTGGTTGGGACACGGCCCTTGGGACCGTGAACGAGGCTTGTCCTGATATTAACCCGGCGGACTACATCTGCCCTGATGACGAGGCTTTGCTACAGAGGTTTCGTACCCGAGTAGTTGTCTCGGACCATGTTCCTCAGGATCCACTCCTTCCTCCTCCCGAGTCTTCTTCCAGACCTGCTGAGGACGACAGCTCTTCCTCCTCCTCCGAGACGACAGAGACATCCAGCGAGAGTGGAGAGGATGATAATATGGATGCCGAGGGTACTTCAGCTCCTTAGAGCTTTTTCAGCCCTGCGTGGCTTTCTATTTTTTATCCTATTTTCGAGACTTTATTTATCGAATTTTTGTAATATCTATCAGATCTATTTCATTTATCACCTTCTATGCTTGCATCCATGCATTTGACTTTTATTTGTTAGGCCACAAACATACTTTGAAGAACTCATGAATTTTGTAAAATTGTCTGGGATTCGTCCCTTACACAAGTAATAATAAACTTCGTAATAAAACTAAAACATATAAATCCTAAGCAAGCAAAGCTTCAAGGTGCTTTTCAACCTACTCGCCATCCTGACGAGTGAGAATCGTATCCGGCTGCCCTACACATAGTAAACCTTCAGGTTTTGTGCATGCCAAGTTCTCGGGACTTCAAATCCATCCATAGTCTCTAGCTTGTAGGTTCCTCTACCTTGAACACTCTTGACTCTGTACGGCCCTTCCCAATTCGGGGCAAGCTTCCCTTTTTGTCCTACACCAGATGCTTCTATCTTCCTCAAGACTAGATCGCCTTGTTTAAAAAACCTTTCTTTAACCCTTAGGTTGTAGTAAAATGAAGCCTTTTTCTGATATTCTACTATCTTTGCATGTGCCTTATCTCGCACTTCATCGATCAGATCCAGGGCTAACCTCTGCCCTTCCTCATTTTCTACAGCATTGAAAGTCTGAATCCTTGGAGAGGAATGCGATATCTCCACGGGAACTACTGCTTCTGCCCCATATGCCAACATGAAAGGAGTTGCTCCTGTCGTGACTCTACAGGTAGTCCTATAGGCCCATAATATTGGAAGTATCTCATCCACCCAATTATTTCTTGACTTCTCGATCCTCTTTTTTAGCCCATCCAGGATTATCCGATTTGCTACCTCTGCTTGCCCATTGGCTTGCGGTGAGCCACAGAGGTGAATCGTAACTCAATTTCATTTTCTTCACAATACTTCTTGAATTCCTCATTGTTGAATTGTGTTCCATTGTCAGTGACGAGGATACGGGGAATTCCATATCGGCACATAATGTTTTCCCACAGGAATTGTGCAACCTGCTTAGTTGTGATTTTGGCCAAGGGTTTGGCTTCGATCCACTTGGTGAAATAATCAATGGCTACAATCAGAAATTTCCTTTGTGCCGTGGCCATAGGAAAAGGCCCTAGAATATCCATCCCCCACATGGCAAAGGGAATAGGCGAGTTGATAGAGGTCAGCATCTCGGGGGATTGTCTAACAACTGGTGCATGCTTCTGACAGCGATCACACTTCTTCACATATTCTTTTGCATCAGCCATCATTTCTGGCCAATAGAAGCCTAAACGAGTTATCTTATGAGCCAAGGCCCTGCCCCCCAAGTGTTGTCCACAAATACCTTCATGCACTTCTTCAAGAGCCAAGCGTGCCTCATCGGGCCTGAGACACCTCAAGTAGGGAACCACGAAAGATCTTTTGTAAAGAATCCCATCTATCAAAGAGTACCTTAGTGCCCGAACAGTTAACTTCCGTGCTTCAGTTGCATCACTTGGCAACCAACCGGTCTGAATGTGAGCCTTGATGGGATCAATCCATGACGTCCCCAAGCCTATGGGAGCCAGCAGCTTAACATCTATGCTTCATGTCTTCAAAACACGGAAGTACACACTTCCTGAACTTTCTTCAATCTCAGACGAAGCGAACTTTGATAGCGCATCTGCCTTAACATTTTCTTCCCTTGGAATGTGTTCAACATGGCACTCATTAAATTGGGTCATCACAGCCCTTACTAGGCGGACATACTTAGCCATCGTATCATCCCTTGCCTCAAATTCTCCCTTTACCTGGGATATGATCAGCTTCGAGTCTCCACGGACCTTTAAGTTTTTGACTCTAAGTGTCCCGGCTAGACCAAGGCCAGCTATCAGGGCTTCATACTCTGCCTCATTGTTTGTGGTTGGAAAATCTAGCTTCATAGCATACTCAATTAAGAACCCATCAGGGCTTTGCAAACCAACCCTGCTCCACTGGAATTTGTTTTTGATGCTCCATCAAAATAGAGAACCCAATATTCTTTCTCCTTGTCATTCTTCTCCCTGTCCCCATTGTCGACTCCCTTGTCTTGAGGTATGGTATCTTCCTGCCCCCCGATTTCTTGGTTGGGTATGGTACATTCCACCACGAAGTCAGCTAGTGCCTGGGCTTTTATGACCGTACGTGGCTTATACTTGAGATCGAACTCTCCCAACTCTATTGCCCACTTAATCAGTCTCCCACTTGCCTTGGGACTGTGAATGATATTTCTCAGTTGCTGATTTGTTAGCACTTCAATTTGGTGAGCTTGAAAATAAGGACGCAGCTTTCTTGAAGCCATTACCAAGGCTAAAGCGAATTTCTCAATGGCTGAATAATTCAACTCAACACCATGCAAAATTTTGCTGACATAGTATACGGGTTTCTGGACTTTCAGTTCCTCCTTAACCAACACCGCGCTCAAGGCGCTCTCTGAAACAGCCAAGTACAAGAATAAAACTTCATTCAGAACTGGCTTGGCCAACAACGGGGCCTGGCCCATATACTTCTTTAATTCTTCAAATGCCTTCTGATTTTCCTCACTCCATACAAAGTCTTTGATGTTCTTTAGTGACTTGAAAAATGACAAGCACTTGTCTCCTGACTTGGAGATGAATCGTCCTAACGCAGCAACCCTTCCTGTGAGCTTCTGAACATCCTTGACAGTTTTGGGGGGTTCCATGTCCAGGATTGCCTTTATTTTATCGGGGTTTGCCTCAATTCCCCTCTTCGAAACCATCAATCCCAAGAATTTTCCAGATCCTACTCCGAAAGCACACTTCGTCGGATTCAACATCATCTTGTGGTACCTCAGGACCTCAAAAGCTTCCCTTAAATGGGCTATATGATCAGTCTTTACTAGACTCTTGACTAACATGTCATCAACATAGACTTCCATAGTCTTACCAATAAGATCCTTAAAAATTCTATTCACCAACCTTTGATAGGTGGCTCCTGCATTCTTGAGACCAAACGCCATAACAAGATAACAATAAACACCAAAGTCAGTGATAAATGATACCTTTGGAATGTCATCCTTATGCATTTTGATCTGGTTGTATCCGCTAAACCCATCCATGAAACTCAGCATCTCATGTCCAGCGGTAGCATCAATCAAAGTATCAATTCTAGGCAGCGGAAAACAGTCTTTGGGGCATGCATCATTTAGATCGGTGAAGTCTATACACATCCTCCACTTTCCATTAGCCTTCTTCACCATTACAGGGTTTGCTAACCACTCCGGAAATTGAATCTCCTCAATGAAACCAGCCTCTAAGAGCTTTTCCACTTCCTGCTTTATAGCCTCTTGTCTTTCCGGGGCAAAATTTCTTTTCTTTTGTTTCACTGTCTTCCGGCTTGGATCTACGTTTAGCTTGTGAGTAATTAACTCCGGGTCTATGCCTGGCATATCAGCTGCTGACCATGCAAACACATCACTATTTTCTTGCAAAAATTTCACTAACTTCCCTCTAAGGGGCTCCTCTAATGTGGCTCCAATGAAAGTCGTCCTCTCAGGATTCTCGGGGTCTAAAGGAACCGAAACCAATTCTTCTGCTGGCCTTCCTCTATTCTCATCATTTTCTCGAACATCCATATCTTCAATAGGAAGAACCTGCCCCCCGACTCCATCTGCCCTCAAAGAGGCCACATAACAGTTTCTAGCCATTTTTTGATCTCCTCTCTCTTCTCCAATCCCGTTTCGGGTGGGAAACTTCATGACTGAATGGTAGGAGCCCTTGAAGGCATGTATCCCTGTTCTCCCCATGATAGCATTATAAGTTGAACTAGCCTTTACCACCACGAAATCCAGCATCTGCGTTGCTTGCCTTGGCTCCGTACCTATGGTGGTTGGCAATTTGATTATCCCTTCCACAGGACATTCTACTCCAGCAAATCCATATATCGGCATGTCGGTTGGTGTTAACTGGGAGTCGTTATACCCCATCCTTAGAAAGGTGTCGTGGAGCAAGATATCCACAGAAGCACCATTATCCACAAGGACCCTCTTAACCGGGCTATTTCCTATTATTGGTGTTATGACCAGCGGGTCGTCATGGGGAAACTTCACACCCTCTAGGTCGGAATCATCAAAAGCCAATGTTACTTCTGTCCTGGTCCTCTTCGGGGCTTCTCCAACAATATGCATAACCTCTCTAGTATATGCCTTTCTGGAATTTTTGGACAATCCAGCAGCAGTTGGACCTCCAAAGATCGTGTTTATCACAGGCCCTCGAGGTCTCGGCCCTCCATAAATGGTGTTTATAACTGGTCCTCTAGGCTGGGGGTTTCGCCCCTGATCGTCTTGGTCCCTCCTACGATCTTCAAAGTTCTTCCTTCCATTATTATTTCTGTCCCCTCCATCTCCAGTATACTTGTTCAATCTTCCTTTTCGAATCAAAAACTCAATTTCATCTTTCAATTGCCTACACTCATCGGTGTCATGGCCAACATCTTTGTGAAACCTGCAATACTTGCCCTTATCTAGCTTGGCGGGATCAGCCTTTAAGGGCTTAGGCCAGCGAATATCTCTGTCTTTCTCAATCTCCATCAAAATCTGACTTCTGGGAGCATTCAGCTTAGCGTATTCAGTGAACTTTTGCCCAGGTCCTCCCTTCTTGGGGGTTGAATCAGGGTTTTGTTCGGTTCTAGGATATTTATCCTTAGCGATATACTCCAAATCAGTTTTTCGTTTCTTGCCTCCAGTGGGCTCATTACTTACTACGGTCTTCCTCATACTTTCTTCAACCTTGATATACTTCCCTGCCCTCTCTTGGAGCTGCAACATGCTCTCAGGGGGTCGTTTGGCCAAAGAAATCTTGAAAAACTCATCCCTAGTTCCTTGTTGCAGTGCTATCATGGCTACCTTATCATCAAGGTCTGGGACTTTTAAAGCCTCCTTTGTAAAACGATTCAGGTAATCTCTTAAGGATTCCTTAGCTCCCTGCACAAGACTCATAAGAGATGCTGAACTTTTCTCATGGACTCTTCCAGTGATGAATTGCTTAATAAAAGCCTGACTTAATTCTCTGAACGATCCAATAGAATTTGGGGGTAGGCGACTGTACCATCTTTGAGCCATACCCGACAGGGTTTGAGGGAAGGCCCGACATTTTATAGCATCATTCACGGGTTGCAGCAGCAGTGCATTAGAGAATGTCCTAACATGATTAGCGGGGTCTCCCGTGCCATCATAGGCTTTGATAGTGGGCATCTTGAATTTCCTTGAGATATGGGCATTCATTATCTCTTCTGTAAAGGGTGGAGTTGGATCATCAGGATCTCCAAGGGGAAGGAGATTGCTTGGATCAGTTCTTGGGACAGCAGCCCTTCTTCTTACCGGACCATCCAGGTCTATGATAGGAGGAGGATTTCTCCCCCTAGGAGGTATGTGGGGTCTGGTGGCTTGGTGAGCCTCCAAATCACGCCTCAGCCTTGGATTTCAGCCTCATGAGCCCTGATCCTTTCCTGCACTTCTTGGGGATTCGCTCCTGGGGTGCTTTGGGGGCGTTGCCTTCCATCGGCCATTGGCTCTTTTCCAGGACGCCTCCTTCTCGGGGCCACTTCATCATTCGAAGATTCGGAGTCTCTCTCAGTGTATGGACCAGAAAATTCCCGATCCTCAGGGATAGGATCCAAACCTCGTATATAGGGGGGCGACCGCCCTCGTGCTTCGCTTCGCCCAGCATATCCGCTTCCTCCAACCTTGAATCAGGGGAGTTGTCCCTTGTAGCTGGGGTTGAGTTGCCCCTATCTGGGCTTCCTCCTGAGTAGATGCATAAGTTGAATGGGGAGGAACCTCCACGGTTGACGAAATCACCTGGGTTGTCTCTAATGGTGTTCCTTCCTCTAGAGCTCCAATTGTTCTCCGTGTTCTCGCCATGGTTGTTGTTGTGATTCCCACAGACGGCGCCAAATGTTATGGATAAAAAGCTAAGGTTATTATTTGCTGTATTTATTACTAAGATTCGGGAGCTCAAGGCCTTTAATGGCTGCTCTCGTGTTTCGTGACTCAATCTGTGTTACGACCGGCATTTTATGTAATATTATTTGTGAATAATATTAAGTTAAATAAAAATATATTCAATGCTTGTACGTTTGTGTGAGTGAAAATTTCTGCATTTTAAGTTTGCTCTGGGTAGTATATGATTTTTCAAAGCAAGAATTTATTTAATTTCTTTATTTTTGATTTATAAGGAATATTCTAAGCTTTGGAAAAATTTTCTTTTAAAAGACATTTTGTACACAAATTTTGAAAATGATTTTATAAAGTCTCTAAAAATCCAAGTTATTTTATGGTATAAATTTTATATTTTTGAACTTGTACTTTATTATATAAAAATAAATCTTTGGAAATTAGTTGCTTAATAATTATCAAATTACATGAATAACCTTGCATGCAAACTCTCTTCTATTTAACCCAAAGGGCTAAAGAGTCAATAACCACCCCACTAACTCACAATTTGCTAGCCAAATTACCTCCTTGACCTTGCATGCAAACTTGCCTAACTTTGGTTAGAGGGTTACTCTTGTAATTTCTCACATCCACTCACTTGTGGGCAAATAAAAAACAAACAATCATGATGATACACTCCACCATTTCTACATTTTTTCTCCCTCTCCTCTCCCTCCTCCCACCTTCCTCTCGGCTTTTGCGAAGCCC